>NC_067476.1:78945052-78997552 GCF_947179515.1 Apodemus sylvaticus
AGGGTTATTTGGTTACCTGGGGTCTAACTTCTTGAGTTCTTTGTATATATTGGATATTAGCCCTCTATCAGATGTAAGGGTGGTGAATATCTTTCCCGATTTGTTGGTTGCCATTTTGTCCTTTTAACAGTGTCCTTGGCCTTACAGAAACTTTGTAATTTTATGAGGTCCCATTTGTCAATTCTTGATCTTAGAGCATAAGCTATTGGTGTTCTGTTCAGGAACTTTTCCCCTGTGCCCATGTCCTCAAGGGTCTTCCCCAGTTTCTTTTCTATTAGTTTCAGTGTGTATGGTTTTATGTGGAGGTCTTTGATCCACTTGGAGTGGAGTTTAGTACATGGAGATAAGAATGGATCAATTCACATTCTTCTGCATGCTGACCTCCAATTGAACCAGCACCATTTGTTGAAAAGGCTATCTTTTTTCCACTGGATGATTTCGGCTCCTTTGTCGAAGATCAAGTGACCATAGGTGTGTGGATTCATTTCTGGTTCTTCAATTCTATTCCATTGCTCCACTTGTCTGTCACTGTGCCAATACCATGCAGTTTTTAACACTATTGCTCTGTAGTATTGCTTGAAGTCAGGGATACTGATTCCCCCAGAATTTCTATTGTTGTTGAGAATAGTTTTAGCTATCCTGGGTTTTTGTTATTCCAGATGAATTTGAGAATTACTTTTTCTAATTCTGTGAAGAACTGAGTTGGGATTTTGATGGGGATTGCACTGAATCTGTAGATTGCTTTTGGCAAGATGGCCATTTTAACTATATTAATCCTGCCAATCCACGAGTATGGCAGATTTTTCCATTTTCTGAGATCTTCTTTGATTTCCTTCTTCAGAGACCTGAAGTTCTTGTTGTATAGATCTTTCACTTGTTTGGTTACAGTCACACCAAGATATTTTATATTGTTTGTGGCTATTGTGAAGGGTGTCATTTCCCTAACTTCATTCTCAGCCTGCTTATCCTTTGAGTATAGGAAGGCAACTGATTTGCTTGAGTTGATTTTATAACCAGCCAATTTGCTGAAGTTGTTTATTAGCTGTAGTTCTCTGTTGGAGGTTTTCGGGTCACTTAAGTAGACTATCATATCATCTGCAAATAGAGATAATTTCACTTCTTCCTTTCCAATTTGTATCCCCTTGACCTCCTTATGTTGTTTAATTGCTCTAGCTAGAACTTCAAGTACTATACTGAAAAGATATGGAGAGAGAGGACAGCCTTGTCTAGTCCCTGATTTTAGTGGGATTGCTTCAAGTTTCTCACCATTTAGTTTGAAGTTGGCTACCGGTTTGTTGTATATTGCTTTAATGATGTTTAGGAATGGGCCTTGAATTCCTGTTCTTTCCAAGACTTTTAGCATGAAAGGATGCTGAATTTTGTCAAATGCTTTTTCTGCATCTAATGAGATGATCATATGTTTTTTTTTCTTTGAGTTTGTTTATTTAGTGGATTGCATTGATGGATATCCTTATATTGAACCATCCCTGCATCCCTGGGATGAAGCCTACTTGATCATGGTGGATGATCGTTTTGATGTGTTCTTGGATTTGGTTGGCAAGAATTTTATTAAGTATTTTTGCATCAATATTCATAAGGTAAATTGGCCTGAAGTTCTCTTTCTTTGTTGGATCTTTGTGTGGTTTTGGTATCAGCATAATTGTGGCTTCATAGAATGAGTTGGGTAGAGTTCCTTCTGTTTCTATTTTGTGGAATAGTTTGAAGAGTATTGGTGTTAGGTATTCTATGAAGGTCTGATAGAATTCTGCACTGAAGCCATCTGGTCCCATGCTTTTTTTGGTTGTGAGACTTTCTATGAGCCTTTTTATTTCTTCAGTTGTTTTGGGACTGTTTAGATGATCTATTTGATCCTGATTTAGTTTTGGTGTCTGATATCTGTCTAGTAAACTGTCTATTTTCTCCAGATTCTCCAGTTGTGTTGTGTATAGGCTTTTGTAGTAGGATATAATGATTTTTTTAATTTCCTCAGTTTCTGTTGTTATATATCCCTTTTCATTTCTAAGTTTGTTAATCTGGATACTGTCTCTGTGCCCTTTGGTTAATCTGGCTAAGGGTTTATCCATCTTGTTGATTTTCTCAAAGAACCAGCTCCTGGTTTTGTTGATTCTTTGTATGGTTCTCTTTGTTTCTACTTGATTGATTTCAGCCCTGAGTTTGATGATTTCCTGCCTTCTACTCCTTCTGGGTGAAATAGCTTTTTTTTGTTCCAGGGCTTTTAGGTGTGTCATCAAGTTGTTAGTGTATGCTCTCTCCATTTTCTTTTTGGAGGCACTCAGGTCTATGAGTTTTCCTGTTAGCACTGCTTTCATTGTGTCCCATAGATTTGGGTATGTTGTGTCTTCATTTTCATTAAATTCTAAAATGTCTTTAATTTCTTTCTTTATTTCTTCCTTGACCAAGGTATCATTCAGTAGAATATTGTTCAGTTTCCACGTGTATGTGGGTTTTCTTTTGTTTTTGTTGCTTTTGAAGACCACTTTTACTCCATAGTGATCTGATAGGAGACATGGGATTAGTTCAATCTTCTTATATTTGTTGAGGTCTGTCTTGTGACCAATTATATGATCAATGTTGGCAAAGGTACCATGAGGTGCTGAGAAAAAGGTACATTCTTTTGCTTTAGGATAAAATGTTCTCTATATATCTGTTAAATCTAATTGGCCCAAAGCTTTAATTAGTTTCACTATGTCCCTGTTCAGTTTCTGTTTTCCTGATTGGTCCATTGAGGAAAGTACAGTGTTGAAGTCACCCACAATTATTGTGTTATGTACAATGTGTGATTTGAGCTTTAGTAAAGTTTCTTTTATGAATGACAGTGTCCTTGCATTTGGAACATAGATGTTCAGAATTGAGAGTTCTTCCTGGTGTATTTTTCCTTTGATCAGCATGAAGTATCCCTCAGAGTCTCTTTTGATGACTTTGGGTTGAAAGTCAATTTTATCTGATATTAGAATGGCTACTCCAGCTTGTTTCCTGAGACCATTTACTTGTAAAATTGTCTTCTAGCCTTTTACTCTAAGGTAGTGTTTGTCATTGACACTGAGGCGTGTTTCCTGTATGGAGCAAAATGTAGGGTCCTGTTTACGTATCCAGTTGGTTAGTCTATGTCTTTTTATTGGGGCATTGAGCCCATTGATTTTAAGAGATATTAAGGAATAGTGATTATTACTTCCTGTCATTTTTTATATTATTTTTTAAATTTGATCGGTTATCTTCTTTTGGGTTTGATGAAAGAAGTTTACTATCTTGTTTTTTCCAGGGTGAAGTTTCCCTCCTTGTATTGGTGTTTTCCTCCTGTTATCCTTTGTAGGGCTGGGTTTGTGGATAGATATTGGGTAAACTTGTTTTTTTCCTGGAATATCTTAGTTTCTCCATCTATGGTGAGTGAGAGTTTTGCTGGGTATAGTAGTTTTGGCTGGCATTTGTGTTCGCTTAGAGTCTGCATGAGATCTGCCCAGGATCTTCTAGCTTTCATAGTCTCAGGTAAGAAGTCTGGTGTGATTCTGATTGGTCTTCCTTTATATGTTACTTGGCCTTTTTCTCTTACTGCCTTTAATATTCTTTCTTTGTTTAGTACATTTGGGGTTTTGATTATTATGTGATGGGATGTATTTCTGTTCTGGTCCAGTCTGTTTGGAGTTCTGTAGGCTTCTTCTATATTCATGGGCATCTCTCTCTTTAGGTTAGGGAATTTTTCTTCCATAATTTTATTGCAGATATTTGCTGTCCCTTTAAGTTGTAAATCTTCACTCTCATTTATGCCTATAATCCTTAGGTTTGGTCTTCTCATTGTATCCTGTATTTTCTGGATATTTTGGGTCATAAGCTTTTTGCATTTTGCATTTTCTTTAACTGTTGAGTCCATGGTTTCTATGGTATCTTCAGCATCTGCGATTCTTTCTTCTATCTCTTGTATTCTGTTGTTGATATTTGCATCTATATCCCCTGATTTCTTCCCAATGTTTTCTATCTCCAAAGTTGTCTCTCTTTGAGTTTTCTTAGTTGTTTCTACTTCTGATTTTAGATTTTGGATGGTTTTGCTTAGCTCCTTCACTTGCTTGTTTGTGTTTTCCTGTAATTCTTTAAGAGATTTTTTCTGTTTCCTCTTTTACTACCTCAGACAGGTGACCAAAGTTCTCCTGTATTTCTTTAAGTGATTTTTGCGTTCTCTCCTTATTGGCTTTTGTATTCTCCTGAATTTCTTTCAATGATTTTTGTGTTTCCCTTGTAAGGGCTTCTAACTTTTGATCCATTTTCTCCTGAATTTCTAAGTATGTCCTTCATGTGTTCCTGTACCAGCATCGTGACCAGTGATTTTAAATCCAAATCTTGTTTTTCTGGTGTGATGGTGTATCCAGGACATGCTGTTAAAGGAGAATTGGGTTCAGATACTGCCATATTGCCTTGATTTAGTGACGTTTCTGTGTTTGCCTTTTGCCATCTAGTTCTCACGGGTGTTAGTTTGTCTTGTTGTCAATGCTAGACTCAGCAGTGCAAGCTGCCTCTCCCCAGCTGGCCTCTGGGTGCACAGCAGGCCTCTTGCACTTCCTGGAGAGGAGTGCTGTGGCCCAGGCTGTTAAGATCCTGAATCAGAGACCTGAAGTCTCCAGCCTGGGACTTACCAGAGCACACTGACTCCTCCCAACTGGCCTCGGGGCTGCCCCTCTGGCCTCTTATAGGGCTTGGAGATGTGGTGTTGTAGCTCAGGCTGTTCTGGATCCTGAAGCGGAGAGCTCGATAATCACTTTCTTAAAGGAATGCTAGTAGCTATAACATTGATATAGTCAAGCACTGCTCTAGAGCCAGTGTGTTTCTCTAGGTGGCATGGGTAGATTTTTCTTCCTTATGGAATGTTCAAGCTACTCATTGGAGCTGATCAGTATACTTTTCTTGTTCTTCTTAGCCACATATTCTCCTGTCCACTAAGATTTGTTTGTAGTAGCAGGTGAAATAGACCTTACATTGTGTAGGAAGCTTTTCAGCATCTGTCTATTTTCTTTCAGCAAGAAAAAAAAATCAAAGGGTGGGAAGTCATCAAGTGAGTCTGTGGATGGGTTACATTACAGGTGGATAACATTATTTCTCCATATGACAGATGCAAGGTGGTAGCTAAACCTACCTCAGTCATCTTTCAGAGTATAACACAGTAGCTGTCTACCTTGTTTGAATTGCAGAACACCTAAAAGCCATGTCAAATGTCCTATTTCTAGAAATGGAGATCATATAATCATTTCAGTTAGGGATCTTTTATAGCCAGTGGTTCCCTTCTCAGAAAAGATTGCCAGAAGAATGAATAACTGAACAAGTTCATCAGAAAGTCTGGAGGCTTCAGAAAAGTATTCATTTTGCTTCAAGTTTCTATTTGGCTAAAGAGGAGAAATTTTTTGTGAGATGAGATCATTTCTTGCTGAGTGACTCCTAGAGTAACGAAAATTTAACTGGTAGTAACTAGAGGTAGGTTAACTGAAAAAAACTGAGAGGGAGAAAATGGAAGAGGATAGTGGTATGATTCTATTTTAATTTATATATATGAAGAAACAGTTAAGTAAAAGGAAATTACTTTTGGATCAAAACTATATTGCTTACAAATAAACCCAAAATTTTCACCTTTTGTTTTGCTTATACTTCTAGGTGTTGTGTGTGATTTGAGTCCCTCTACTCAGAAGGATTTGAACTCCCTCTAGAGCCCTACTTCTTTTTGAACTCCTCATCCTCTTGCCTTTATGTCTCTAGAGTGCTGGAATTACAAATGGGAAAACAACCTTTTATACTTTTAATAGTTCATTTAAAAAAATGAACATCTACTAGTTCTCAAAGTAAACAGAAGCATTAACACAACACCTTGCAAGTCACTTGAAGTAAGGTGGACACAATATATTTGTGAACTAAGACTCACCCATATCATACATTCTGGTAGTACTGAGAGCCTGTCATTGTAGTTTTTGTGAGATGAAGAATATGGTACTGCCCAGAAAGAAGTCCCCACCCCATTTTCTGCTCTTGCGCATGTGCTCTAGTTCTACACATAAAGAGGGTTATTTTTATAACTGGTGTGGCCAAACTGTATAGCCCAAGGCAAATCCCTTCATCTCATATATCTTAGTTCAAGACAGAAATCCAGCTAATTGCATTTGGTTGTCTAAGGAGTAACCAATCAATTTATGTCAGTAAATCATTTGAGGATGGCCAGTGACATAATAAGAACTGATACTTAGTGGTCTTTGCTCTCCTTGTTGCCAGCACACCAACTACCATCATTTCACCTCTGTCATTTTCCCACCTCTAAGTGATGAAATCTAATGCAAATGTTCTCTGGCATCAGTGGCTGTATCTTTGTCCTTTTTCAAACATTTCTACCTCTTTCTTTATCACCTTTGTGTCTTAACCTCTGTCTGGAATATTTGTTAGATTAAGCTAGAAGACATATCTCTGGGTACACTTGATTGATCAGCCGCCAGTCATGTCTGTGAGTGATTGTTTTAATTAGTTTAAAAGAGACATGAAGTAGGTGACACTAGTCAATGCTTTTGGATTGTGTGTTAACTACAAGAAGTAAGGCAGTGAAATAGTACTCATCACTTTGTCACTTCATAGAGGACACGAGATTTGATCAGTGGCAGGAAAAACAACTCCCACACTAAATTTCCTTTCATAATGGACAGAAACCACAAACTCTGGACCACAATAACTTCTATTAGTTTCTTTCATTGGGTATTTTGTCAGATCAAAAGGTGTAATAAGTAATATAGTGTATTCAAAGTCTGAACTTTTCATGACCAAAGAATCAAGGGATTACTTTAAATTAATGTCAGCAGCAAATATGTATCAATTTATCTCATTTGTAAGAAATTTTCTACTCCTTGAGATTGCATTTTATCTCCTGATACTTCTTTTTGTTCTGCTTGATGAAAACTTAGTTACAAAAAGAATCAGTGTGACACTCATCATGAGAGAAGATTTTCTTTCTACCCAAACCTCTACTCTCTTCCAGCCTTTCTCTCAGCATACAAGTTATGTGCCTGGAGAAGAAACTGGCCATTTGATTAATAATAGATTTTTTTCACATCTATTATGCTCAATAAGGGAAATACATTTCTGCATTTACAAGTCTTTTCCTGTTAGTCACACGAAGGAAAATAACATTTCATTTAAGTATGTCAAAAATATTAACCAATGATTGCTATTTTCTTTCTTATAAATGCTAATTAATTTTAGTTAATTAACTGGTTTTAAGCCCACCAATACTATCTCAGTGATCTACAATGCATTTCATTTATTTGAATTAAGTCCAGATTTTAAGATGGCTTATAATTATCCCTTTGAATTAGTGAATAGTGATTCTCCCCTTGTACTATTTTGTCCTAAAACAGAGGAACTAATGAAACTGCTGTGATCTTTACAACTAAATACAATTGAAACATATTTTGTAACTCAATATTCTTTTTCAAAATTGCTATTCATTTAAATATCAATTTGCTAGTCCAGGGTGACCACTAATCATGTTTTAATGACTTGCTTCGGAGAAAACAAACACCTATGTATATCTAAAATTTCCTTGAGATTTAAATGAGAAAGGAAGCATTTAGACACTAACATGCCATCATTACCTTTTGACCATAAGAGTATAGACACGTGTCATGCATAAAATTTGATACTCTATCAACTGAGATGAAATGACAAGTCTAGATCTCACCCCAGATACTAAAATCATAGAAATATTGAAAACATATTTATTTACACAGATAATTATTTTAAGGAAGTTATATTCTCATTCATTACACACATCACACATGCAGCCAGAGCTTGCTTAAAGACACAAATGGGAATTCTGAGAAGAGAGAATAGAGTGGCTGTGGTGGACACCTCAGAGCCTCACGTAAGACAGTCGCACTGGACTAATGAAAATTTTGTGTATTCAAGGTGCCAATTCTCCCTCTCAGTAACAGTGCCTGTTGAGACCCTTACTTGCAACACGATGCAGTAGTAAGAACATTGCCATGCCATGTCATGCTGTTTTCTTTACTTCTAATAGTCCTGTCTGAAAAAAAAAATAACCCCTACTTTTCTGGCTGTGTGTCAGGGCCTGCACTGTTATATGGATATGCATTTGCTATTCTGCTATTCACACTAGATTTCAGTCTGCTGAAAGGCAAATAGTCTGTTTCCCTGACTCTCTGTCTCTGTTTCTGTCTCTATTTCTCCCTCTCCTTTCTCCCCTCCATCTGTCACACATGTGCACACACACACACACACACACACACACATTCCTTTGTTCCTTTCCATTTTTTTAAACCTGTTCACTATTGAGATTAATTTTGTGTAAGTAGGTATTGGACTGAGTTAAGATTAAATACAAGTACAAGAGATAATTGGAAATATATGTGAAAAAAAAACGAGTGCCTTACATAAAAATTTATAGCCAATGAAGCTGCTTACCATAAATATAAAAATAAAAGCTATTTTTTTTCTGGGGAATAGTTTTTGTGATATATATATATAAACATTTAGAGTAGCATAACATAGATGTTGTTGTTATTGTAGTCACCCCATGACAGAGTAAGAAGATTGTTTTAGGAAAGACAAAGTCCATCTAGGAGCCAAAATTTTTAGGTTTATAATAGGATGAATAACAGATGCCTTTTACCACTATGAACTATACTTCAAAATACTTACATTGTTATAAAATCAAAGGAAAAGGCATAAAGTGAGGGGTAAGGCTCCACGATTTGTAAGTAATTGGAGCAGTAAAGACACAATGAATTGTTTGTTGTTCTGTCAGAATTAAAATTGATAGTCATAGCATATGAGAATGGCAAAACTTTGAGCCCATATAATGGAGTTGAGAGTCATGTTCACTACAGCAGTGGGAAGTACTATTATCAGTACTGTAATTATTTAATTATTTAAAAATGTCAGGATTCTGAATATCATATCCTATTGTATTTTCTACTCTTTCAAAAGAACAGTCATTGCTTACAATGAAATGTTTTATGTATATTATTATTGACATTAGTGTTCTAGTATTTCAGGGCTTATTCAACTAAAATGATTCATTTTTTTAAAAAAATAACACAGATCTTAAAATTGATTTTTCCAGTTCTACTTCTTTTTTTAAATTATTTTATTTATTAATGTTCCATCCATTGCCCCTCCTTCCAGTCCACCCTCCCACAGTTCCGCATCGCAGGTTGCTTTTGGTAAGATGGTGATTTTCATTATGTTAATACTACCAGTCCATGAGTATGGGAGGGTGATCTTTCCATCTTCTGAGGTCTTCTTCAGTTTCTTTCATGAGAGGCTTTAAAGTTTTTGTCATAGAGATCTTTATCTTGCTTGGTAAGAGTTATATTAAATATTTTATACTATTTGTGGCTATTGTGAAGGATTTTGTTTCTCTAATTTCTTTCTCAGTCTATTTATCTTTTGTTTGGTTTTTGTTTTTGCTTTGGTTTTATTTATTTGTTTGTTTGTTTTTGGAGACAGGGTTTTTCTGTATAGTCCTGGCTGTTGGCTGTCCTGGAACTCACTCTGTAGACTATACTGGCCTCAAACTCAGAAATTGACCTGCCTCTGCCTCCCAAGTGATGGTAGTAAAGGCATGCACCACCACTGCCCAGCCTTTATCATTTGTTTAAAAGAAGGCTTCTGAATTAATTGTGGTAATTTTTTATTCAGTCACTTTGCTGAAATCTCTTAACAGATGTAGCAGTTCCCTGGTAAAATTTTGGAGGTCACATAAATATACTATCATATCATCTGCAAATAGCGATATTTTGACTTCTTTCTTTCTAATTTTATCCCCCTGATCTCTTTATGTTGTCTACTTGCTCTGGCTAGAACATCATATAGTATATTGAATAGATATGGAGAGAATGGAAAACCTTGTTTTGTGTCTGATTTTACTGGGATTGCTTCTAGTTTCTTTCCATTTAATATGGTGTTGGCTGCAGGTTTGCTATATATTGCTTTTCATATGTTTAGGTATGTCCCATGAATCCCTGATCTCTAAAAGATTTTTAACATGAAGTGCTGTTGCATTTTATCAAGGGCTTTTTCAACATTTAATGAAATGATCATGTGATTTATTTCCTTGAGATGGTTTATATAATGTATTATATTGATGGTATTTCATATATCAAACCATCCCTGAATCCGTGGAATGAATCCTACATGATCATTATGAATGATGGTTTTGAAGTGCTCTTGGATTTGGTTTGCAAGTAGTATATTGAGTAATATTCAAAGGAAGCATTGATTTGAAATTTGATTTCTTTATTGTGTTTTTGTGTGGTTAGGTATCAAAGCAACTGTTGCTTCATTTAATGAATTGAGTAGTGTTCCTTCTGTTTCTATTTTGTGGAATAGTTTGAGGAGTATAAATATTAATTAGCTCTTCTTTTAAAGTGTGGTAGAATTCTGCACTAAAATCATCTGGCACTGGGCTTTTTTTTATTTCTTTTTGAGGTTTTTAATGATGGTTTCTCTTTCCTTTGGGGTTTTGGGACTGTTTCAATAGTTCCACTGATCTTGATTTAACTTTGATACATGGTATCTCTCTACATATTCATCAATTTTTCAGTTTTATTGAGTAAGTTTTGATGTTTTTTTTCTTAATTTCTTCAGTTTTTGTTACTATGTCCCCCCTTTCCTTTCTGATTTTATTCATTTGGATACTGTTTCTGTGCCTTTTAGTTAGTTCAGCTAAGGGTTTATATATTTTACTGATTTTTCTCAAAGAACCAGCTCTCAGTTTTGTTTTTGTTTTTTTGTTTTGCTTTTTGTTTTGATTCTCTGTATAGTTATCTTTGTTTATAATAGGTTGATTTCAGTCTTGAGTTTGACTATTTTCTTCAATTTACTCTTCTTTGGTGTGTTTGTTTCTTTTTGTTCTAGATCTTTCAGGTATGCTTTTAATTTGCTAGTATGGAATCTCTCTAATTTCTTTATGATGGCACTTAGTACTCTGAAGCTTCCTCTTATTATTGTTTTCATTGAATCCCACAAATTTGGGTATATTGTGCCTTAATTTTTATTTCAATAAAAAAAGAAGAGAAGCAAAAAACTTTTTTCTTAAATTATGGAAAACTTTTATTCTTTTCAGTATTTTTTCCCTGACCAAGTTACCATTGGGCAGAGTTGTTTAGTTTCCATGAGTATGTGGGGTTTTGGTTGTTTCTGTTGTTATTGAAGACTAACCTTAGTCAGTGGTTATCTGATAGGATGCATGGAATTATTTCAATCTTCATGTATCTGTTAAGGATTGTTTTGTGACCAGAAATGGTTATATATAGTCAGTTTTGCAGAAGGTTCCATGTGGTGCTGAGAAGAAGGTATATTGTCCTGTTTGGGGGTGAAATGTTCTGTAGATACCTGTTAAATTCATTTGGTTAGTTTCAAAAAATTCTGTTAGTTTCACTGTGTCTCCATTTAGTGTCTGTTTCTGTGACCTGTCCATTGGTAAGAATGGGGTGTTGAAGTCTCCCACCTTGATTGTGTGAGGTTCAATGTGCGTTTTGAGTTTTTTTCTTTTTCTGATGTGGGTGCCCTTGCATTTGGAGAATATATATTCAGAATTGAGACTTCCTCCTGGTGGATTTTTCTTGTGGTGAATATGAAGAGTCTTTCCCCATTTGCTTTGATAATTATTGGTTGAAAGTTTATTTTATTTAATATTAGGATAGCTACTCTAGCTTGTTTCTTGGGACCAGAATGGAAAATTTTTTTTTAGCTCTTTAATCTGAAGTAGTGTCTTTCTTTGTCACTGAGGTATGTTTCTTGTATGCAACACAATGCTGGATTCTGATTATGTATCCAGTCTTTTAGCCTGTGTTTTTTATTGGAATTGAGTCGAATTGTGTTCAGAGATATTAAAGAAGGAGGATTGTTTGTTCCCGTTATTTTGTTGCTGGAGATGGTATTATGTGTGTGCAATTCTCTTCTTTTGGGTTTATTGTGAAATGTTTAATTACTTGTGTTTTCTTGGGTGCAGTTACCTTCCTTGTTTTTGGAGTTTTCTTTCCACTATCCTCTGTAAGGCTGGATTAGTAGAAAGATATTGTTTAAATTTGGATTTATCATGGAATCTCTTGGTTCCTCCATTTATGGTGATTGGAAGTTTTGCTGAGTAAAGTAGCCTGGGCTGGCCTTTGTGTTCTCTGAGGCTCTGAATGACATCTGTATAGGATCTTCTAGCTTTTACAATCTCTCTTGAGAAGTCCTGTGCAGTTCACACTGGTTTGCCTTTGTTACATCTTTGCCCTTACAAATTTTAATATTCTTTGCTCATTCTGTGCATTTAGTGTTTTGATTATTATGTGACAAGAGAATTTTCTTTTCTGGTTCAATCTATTTGGTGTTCTGTAAGCTTCTTGTATACTTATGATGATTTCTTTCTTTAGGTTAGGGAGCTTTCTCCTATGATCTTATTGAAGATATTTTCTGGCCCTTGTAACCGGGAATCTCCACCTGTTCTATTTCTGTTATTCTTAGGTTTGATCTTTTCATTGTCTCCTGAATTTCCAGCTTATTTTGGGTTAGGAGCTTTTTGCACTTTGTATTTTTTTGACGGAAAGTATTGTGTCTATACTTTCTACGGTATGTTCTACACCTGAGATTCTTCTATCTCTTGAACTCTGTTGGAGAAACTTGCATTTTCAGCCACTGACCTCTTTTCTAAGTCGTCCATCTCTGGGCTTGCCTCTATTTGTATTTTCTTTATCGTTTCTCTTTCCATATTTAGGTCCTGGACAATTTTGTTCAATTCCTTCACCTGCCTGATTTTATTTTCCTATATTTCTTTAAGGACGTTATTGTTTTCCTCTTTAATGGCTTCTGTCTCCCTGTGTTTTCCTGCATTTCTTTAGGGTGTTATTTATATTCTCCTTCAAGGCTTCTAACATCTTCATGAGATGAGATGTTAGGTCAGAATCTTGCTTTTCAACTGTTAGGGTATCCAGGCCTTGCTGTGATATGAGACACGGGTTCTATTGGTGCTAAGTTGCGTTGGCTTCTGTTGCTTATCTCTCACCATCTGGCTATCTCTGTGTTAACTGGCCTGTGTTACTACATGCCTTGGAGACAGGTAGAGCTCTGTGACATAAGTTAGATCAAGCCTCATAAATGTCATGCAGAGCTGTCTCTGATTAGGGGTGAGGTGATCGTGTGTATCTGGTTAGAGCAGGCCTTCTTTGTCCCTGAATAGGGAGAACCACCTATGTTTCTGATTAGTGTAAACCTCCTGGGAGACAGGAAAACTTTGCGTTCTAGGGCCAGGATCTGCCCCATTTGCAGATGGGGGTACACATGGAAAAGACTGCTCCCTTGGTTAAGGCAGACCTCCAGTGTCCCTTATTACAGCACAACTCCTCTGTCCTCATTACTAGAGATCTTCTGTGAGACAGGAAGTCTGTAGGATGTATGAGGCTATGTTGCCCAGGCAAAGAAGCAGTACAGAAGAAAGATAAAGTTCAGCGGGAGTGGGGGGGGGGCTTGCGGGTGTCTCAAGTGGCTTGTTTTTTTGAGCAGGAAAAACCATGTGTAGGTCTATTGTAGACCTCCTGGGAGACAAGCATGCTGTGGAGTATGTGGGATATTTGATCCTGTTGATCTGCTCTGGGTGGAGAAGCAATATAAAAGTTATGTTGTATGGTTAAACAAACAAATAATAACAAATTCCCTGAATTAAATATCAAAATATATAAACTATTTTAGAACAATAAGTGTTTTTGTTTGTTTGCTTGCCTGATTGATTTTTTTTTTGTTTTACTTTGCCAATGAATAACCAAGTAAAATATCCTAAAACTCAGTAATTCTTTCATATTTGTGATCCTGGAAAAGTTATGCAACTCAGTAAATCTGTTTCCTCACCTGTAAAATTGGAAAACTATTATAATTAAACTCATGGTGGTGTTGAAAAGATTAAACGCAGTATAAAAATATTTTATATGATTTTAGTCCACAAATATCTCCACAAACTCTAGCTGCCATTGTTCCATTATTACTGCAGTTTTAATTTTACCAACTGTGCTAATAATCTTTGCATCACTGGAGATAATAATATATGACTAGTGAGTACTACGTTTTAAAGTAATACATAAGCTATGTTTTAGAGCCATAGTCAAAAGGAACTTAAATTATTTCATTAGACAACCTACAGTAGTCACAAAAATATTTTATCTTATGGTTTCATATAGTGGAAATATTGCAACAAATTTGTGTGATTTTTAAATATTCAATATTTATAGTCTACATAAACCATGTGGCACTCTCGATTTGAAGCAAGCGTTGCAATAAACAAGACAGTAGAAATGGTTAATTATGAGGCAGGAGAGTTGGTTCAGAAAGTAAGAACGCTTGTTTATAATTCTTAGGACAAGGGTGCTAGCCCTAGAATCTGCTATTGGAAGAAAATAAATGAGTCCTGCAAATTTTCTTTTGACCTGTAAATGTATGTCATGAATACAGCCACATGTGCATGCACACTCAATCACACACACACACATGCACACACACACACAGACACACACACATACACACACACACACAGAGAGAGAGAGAGAGAGAGAGAGAGCGAGAGAGAGCGAGCGAGAGAGTACATATTGAAAGAGAAGAGGCATACATAGAGCAGCTGGTTAGGATATCTGAGCCCATGGAAAGAGATGGTGTTGTTGAAAACACAAATACATTTTTTTCTTTAATGGCAAACATTTTTTGATGTGTTTAGTTCTATCTTAAAATCTGACGTAATTTTTACTACATTAAAACATTACTGTGCAATTGGAGAAAGCTCTAAAATCACAGCCTGTGAATGCAAGTCCACAAAACATAAACATCATTGACTTTTGTGGGTTCCTCCAGTAACAATTTGCCTCACATTTTATTATGTCTTAATGTGCAAGATGCTCAACAATAAAATTTTTTAAAACTATGTAGTAAAATAATATAAACTTAAGTCAATATGATTAATTTACTTTTTAACACATACAAAGTGGGGATACTGACTTATTTTTATTATAACAGGAAAATACAGTCCTACTTGTAAGCCTTAAATGTTGCTTGTAATTGTAACTTCTGAATCATGGGCCACAAATAAGAAAGCAAAGAGAAAGCCTTGCATGAATCAGGTACACTCATCTGCTTTAATTGCAGTGCATTCAAAGAGACATAGGGGTGATATTTTCTCATGGGTATAATAAGAATCAACTGTGAAATATAGTTGCCAAGAAATCTAATTAGACTTAGACTAAATTAACAATAAAATTATCTCTAAATCCAAAGAGATGACATTTCTCCTTGATCTAAAATGGAAAGGCAACACCTAGATTGCTGAATTTAGCTCAGAACTGAGAACGGTAAGTTCCCACTTTCAAGAATTTGCTACCATTTTTATGAACAACCTCCATATTAAAACAATCACTGATTCTCTGCTCATCTGCTATGCAAAACATAAAATGAAAATGAAAACAAAAACAAAACAAAAAATAAAACAATCTAAATCCAAAACACCATTTTCAGATACACATCTCTCAAATCCTTGCATTTTTTTCATGTTGTTTCTTACAGCAGTGACTACATGCTTACCTTTTCATTTTTGTCTTGATTTTTGTTTTTTTGTTCAGTGCATCCTTATTTTCTTTCTCTCTTTGGGTACCTCAGCATCTAAGATGTCTTGTCCAACAGTTTATTCTTGCTGTAACAGTGTTCTCGAGTTTTGATTATGAGACTTTTCTAATACATTGAATCTAATTCTTGTTGATAGGTGTGCAAAGTATCAGAGATCAGTCCTGTTAATCCTTCTCCATGTGGGCCTTTAATTATCCCAAAACCATTTCCTGAAGAGAATCTTCATTGTCCTCATATGCTGTATTGTTGGCCCCATTGTCAAATCACAGTTGATAAATTTATTTCTAGACTTTTGTTTTTCTGCCTTAGACTTCAAGATGTCATGTTTTCTCCCAGTATTACATTATTTTATTTGATGTAGATTGGTGGTATAAAGTCAAGTATTGGAACATGTCTGTCTTTTTTTCCCTGCATAATATTTCTCTGACTACAAAAACCCTTTACAGTTCAAAAACATTTTGCAATTATTTTGCTACATTTCTGTAAAAAATATTACTAAAATGTTGATTCATATTATATTGAATCTATAGACACTTTGGAAAAGTATGAGCACAAAAAACATGGCTTATTCCAATCCAGGAGCACAGCTACCTGTAAAAACTATTATTATTTTTATTTTTTTTGAGATATATTTATTTTATGTATGTGAGTACAGGGTGATTCTCCTCGGACACACCAGAGGAGGGCATCGAATCCTATTACAGATAGTTGTGAGCCACCTTGTGGTTGCTGGGAATTGAATTCAGGACTTCTGGAAGAGTAGTCAGTGCTCTTAAACACTGAGCCATCTTTCCAGCCCCTATTTTTATTTTTTATAATTTCATTCAATATTTTCTAATTCACAAAGTTACTGAGATTTTAGTATGTTCAGTTTTTATGCCATAAAATGCCATTATAAATTTTGTTTCTAATTATTTAAAAAATAAATGAGAATTTATTTTGTATTTAAATCAAGCTCCTCAAGTAACTGCTTTCTAACCCTTATTTTATTCTGCATTCATGAGCATTACTTAGTAGTGAAATTACTTTAAAATTATCTTTTAAAAACATGACATGTACAGTTTTGTTAGAGGTGAGTCCTGCTTTTTAAGTTTTAAGTAAGATAATATGTTACAAAGTTTATAGTTTAGCCAAAATTTCTGAGATGAAGCTAGATAAGTCATGAATAGGCTATATTCAAGCTTCTAGATTCTAGACATATGTAAATGTAAGAATATTCTGAACATTTTTTAATAAAACACTAGGTATCAGCTAAAAGAATAATAAAAATTGCTTTAATATTCTAAGTATATGCTTTGTTATGTATCATAATAGTTCAACTTTTGTTTTGACTAAATTGTGGAAGCAAACTCAGCACAAAGTCTTTGATAACAGGTTTATATTACTATCAGGGAACTAAATTATTTTACTGAATACCATCAGTACACTAAGGTCCTTAGTGAAAACATAGGATCTGATTGAGTATATTTCTTCTTGCCACGGTGATATAAATGTAGATGAGCTTAAAAAATAATTGATGTTGTCAAAAATTGCTTGGCATTATACTTTTCTGTGATTATAGCTGTATTAATAGTGAGTTGTCTGCTCTCTATATGAGTACATGGCCAGTTGATATCAATATTTAGGCTCTAATTTTCATAAGTACTTCACCCAAGTTTTCCTTCCCTCTCTCATGGCCCTTTATTTTCTTTAGCTAACTTGTAGCTATAGAATATAAGCTGCAATTATTTAAGTTTATGTTCCTTTCCTTAATTAATTGTATCAATCACTAATGGATCCTTCATAAGGACTGAATTTGAATTTGTGTGTTTCATTGGTTAAAATTGCCCAACCATATTTCAAGGTTAAAAGCCAAGGTATGTCAAGTTATTAATTCTGCATTGCTGTTGTTTGAATGATGTAGGTAGTTGGAGCTACATCAGGAGATTAAATTAATTTCTGCTGTTTCATAGCCCAGCTTTCTCTATGTTTAATGCGTTTGTGACATTTGTCCTCATTCCAGGATGAGGAAAACTCATCAGAATGAGTGACTGACTGGTCCTCATTAAACTGATGACTTCCAGGGAGACTTCCTTTATACCCATGCATTGAAATATTATTATCCTGAAGAATGACTATAGCAATGAGAAATCCATAACCGAATACACAAACCTCCATCAATCAAAACAACCTAACTATTTCAAGGACGAAAGGATACATCTGGAAATTATCTTTGTTCTCTGACAGAGTAATATGTCTGGGCTACTGAGGGCATTATCCCCTGAGCAAGATTCTCTAAAAAGATGCTTTAGTTTCTCAAATGCACATGGCCTGTGCATTGACTACTTAGGTGGGTATGCTAGAAGACAGTTTTAAAATTTTCTGAATTCAGTAATCAATTCCTGTGCATATGTGGTTTATACTAAAGCATAAGCTTTCCTTTATTATTTCTCCATAGTACAAAATTTTAATTGCAAAACAACCATAGCCCTTAAAGCATTTACAGAAACTTAATTGGGAAATGGGACATAATAGCCTTTGTGAAGAAGTGCCAAGGGAATTTATGTAATATATATCCATGACGTATGTTATTAAGTGTAAATTATTTTTCGAGAGAGATGGGATGCTGGCATATAATTTAAACTCTCTGGGCTAGAACTTGAGATTGATCTTATAGTATCTGACATTTCCTTGCTAATATAGCCTAGGCACATGATCGTCGTAACAAGTATATTTTTATCTTATCACAGTTAATTTTTCTACAGCAAAATCTTTTTTCTTTTTTCTTTTTTTTTTTAAATTTTATTCGATATATTTTTTATTTACATTTCAAGTGATTTCCCCTTTTCTGTTTCCCCACTCCCCGAAAGTCACATAAGCCCCCTTCCCTCCCTCTGTTCTTCCACCCATCCCTTCCCACTTCCCTGTTCTGGTTTTGCCCTATACTGCTACACTGGGTCTTTCCAGAACTAGGGGCCACTACTCCATTCTTATTGTACCTCATTTGAAGTGTGGATTATGTTTTGGATATTCCAGTTTTCCAAGCTAATATCCACTTATTAGTGAGTGCATACCATGATTGATCTTTTGAGACTGGGTTACCTCACTTAGTATGATGTTCTCCAGCTCCATCCATTTGCCTAAGAATTTCATGAATTCATTGTTTCTAATGGCTGAATAGCACTCCATTGTGTAGATATACCACATTTTTTTGCATCCATTCTTCTGTTGAGGGATACCTGTGTTCTTTCCAGCTTCTGGCTATTATAAGTAGGGCTGCTATGAACATAGTGGAACATGTATCCTTATTACATGCTGGGGAATCCTCTGGGTATATGCCCAGGAGTGGTATAGCAGGATCTTTCGGAAGTGACATGCCCAGTTTTCTGAGGGACTGCCGGACTGATTTCCAGAGGGGTTGTACTAATTTGCAACCCCACCAGCAGTGGAGGAGTGTTCCTCTTTCTCCACATCCTCACCAACATCTGCTGTCTCCTGAGTTTTTAATCTTAGCCATTCTGACTGGTGTAAGGTGAAATCTCAGGGTTGTTTGGATTTGCATTTCCCTGATGACTAGTGAAGTTGAGCATTTTTTAAGATGTTTCTCCGCCATCCGAAGTTCTTCAGGTGAGAATTCCTTGTTTAACTCTGTACCCCATTTTTTAATAGGCTTATTTGGTTTTCTGGAGTCTAACTTCTTGAGTTCTTTGTATATATTGGATATTAGCCCTCTATCTGATGTAGGGTTGGTGAAGATCTTTTCCCAATTTGTTGGTTGCCGATTTGTCCTTTTGATGGTGTCCTTTGCTTTACAGAAACTTTGTAATTTTATGAGGTCCCATTTGTCAATTCTTGATCTTAGAGCATAAGCTATTGGTGTTCTGTTCAGGAACACCAATGTCCTCAAGGGTCTTCCTCAGTTTCTTTTCTATTAGCTTCAGAGTGTCTGGCTTTATATGGAGGTCCTTGATCCATTTGGAGTTGAGACAAGGATGGATCAATTCGCATTCTTCTGCATGCTGACCTCCAGTTGAACCAGCACCATTTGTTGAAAAGGCTATCTTTTTTCCATTGGATGTTTTCAATCCCTTTGTCCAGGATCAAGTGGCCATAGGTGTGTGGGTTCATTTCTGGATCTTCAATCCTGTTCCATTGATCCACCTACCTGTCACTGTACCAATACCATGCAGTTTTTAACACTATTGCTCGGTAATATTGCTTGAGGTCAGGGATACTGATTCCCCCAGAATTTCTTTTGTTGTTGAGAATAGTTTTAGCTGTCCTGGGTTTTTTGTTATTCCAGATGAATTTGAGAATTGCTCTTTCTAACTCTATGAAGAATTGAGTTGGGATTTTGATGGGTATTGCATTGAATCTGTATATTGCTTTTGGCAAAATGGCCATTTTAACTATATTAATCCTGCCGATCCATGAGTATGGGAGGTTTTTCCATTTTTTGAGGTCTTCCTCTATTTCCTTCTTCAGAGTCTTGAAGTTCTTGTCATATAGATCTTTCACATGTTTGGTAAGAGTCACCCCAAGGTACTTTATACTGTTTGTGGCTCTTGTGAAGGGTGTCATTTCCCTAATTTCTTTCTCAGCCTTTATAGCAAAAACTTTAAATGAACTTATGTGGTTAGCAAATATTTTAGATAAAAGTACATTTTTTGTTCTATGTGTTGTGACAATAAAATTAAGATTCCCTCTAGAGGGACCTGCCAGAGCCTTACAAATATGGAGGCAGATGCTAGCAACCAACTATTGGACTGGGCGTGGGGTCCCCAGTGGAGGAGCTGGAGGATGATCTAGAGGATCTGAAGTGGTTTACAGCCCTATGGGAAGAACAATGATTTCAGACACCCAGATGCCCTAAGACTCCCAGGGACTGAACCATCAGCCAAGGGGTACCCATGGTTCCAGTCATAAATGTGGCAGATGAAGGCCTTGTTGGGCATCAGTGGAAGGAATGGTCCTTGGTCAGGTAAAGGCTCAACAGAGGCCCGAACAAAGGGCAAGTGAGGGGGGTGAGGAGGAAGTATGTTGTGTGGAGAGGCCTATACATGGAGGCAGGGGGAAGGAGGAGGGGGAGGGATTAGGGGTCTTAGGGGAGGGGTGATATCGGGACAGGTTTTACCATTGGCAATGTAAATGAAGATGATATTCAATAAAAAATAAAATAAAAAAATAAAAAGATTCCCTCTAGAGCTGGGCAGCAGTGGCACATGCCTTTAAGCCCAGTACTTGGGAGGCAGAGGCAGGCAGATTTCTGAGTTTGAGGCTAGCCTGTGTACACAGTGAGTTCCAGGACAGCCAGGGCTATACAGAGAAACCCTGCCTTGCAAAACGAAAAACAAAAAACAAAAAACAAAAAGCAAAAACAAAATCACTATAGAGATCATAAACAATACATTGAAAGCAGCAAAAAGAATGTTAGTCATATATCCATTTATTGAATTCTTATATCAAGATATCTGTTGGGAATCCAAGATGGAATGTCAGTGATAGTTGGTCAATTCATAGAATTTATCATTAACCTTAAGAGATAAACTAATGAAAAATAACATGTTTTATGCTACAATCGAATGAGTCTGATTGAAGACTTAGATAATGGCATCATTATCTAAGGTGTGACAGACAGCAGGAAAAGCTTTACAGAAGCAGTGTTATCTCAGATAACTCAGAAAATAGAGCAACATGTAATCAGACGATGATGTTGAAGGGTAAGGGAGAATAGGGGCCAGGAGCAGGGCTCAGGTGGACATTCTAGGTAGTAAAAACAGGTTTCTGACAACTTTTGATTAGACAACAAAGTAGGTGTGGTGTTTACATAATCAGAGTATCAAGTGTATAATAATCCATTGCAAAACTATGAATACTAGTTAGCCTTAACTGGTATAATGTAAAAAGTACCTTTATCTATAATAATTCATAAAGAATGGAAATTTGAGCAGATTGTGTTAGCTTTAGGAGTACAGTTACATCAATGAGAATCTGTGTATGAATGATAGATGTATTGCAGGTTAGCTTGGACTGCAAAATAAGGTTGCCCCTTCTCGACAGCAACAACAACACAGATACATGCAAACAAAAGGATAGTTTCCTTTTTGCATGTAACACATACTGAGTGGTGAGTGGACCACTGTATGAAGACAGTACTGTTCTATCAGATCATCTATGGACCAGGATCTTTCATCCTTATGGGTCACGCTTTCCCTAATGTTTACATAGAAGTCACCTACACTAAAATGGACAACAGGATTTTATTTGAGAACCTAATAAGAAATTGTGGGCATTTTAAATCACTTAGTCACATGACCACTTTGAATTATATCTCAGCTGGTTGCCTTTACAAAAAGTGTGAAGGATTATGCACAAAAAGAATGGAAAAGGAAAAGGTTTGTCTCACTGTCCTGTATGACACAAGTTTTATTTAAAGATAGTAAAATGGAATGGAACATTTTAAAATAAAGTAACAGAATTATTGACTATAATTGTTCTTTGTATTTTGGTTTTGTGATTCACTGAGTTCAATCAGGGCCACCTTCATGGACTTTGTTGCAAATGACCATTGGAGTTCGAATAACTCAACAGTGGGTACATTACTGAATAAAATGACCTTCTCTCTCTCATCAATTCTTAATGTCAATAGCTTCTCTGAGCATGTCCATGCCCCAGAAACCTCTTCCAGCCAAAAACTGAAAGATCATAGGTTTCTTCCATCTTTTGCAGGCTCTATTTGGGCACCTGCACCTGCTACATGTTTACAAGTGCTAGCCTCACGCCATATCCCTAAGGTAGCATTTCAAAGGACATAGTCCATTTCCATCTTCCAGCAAACAGGTCACCCACACATCCTCTCGAATGTTCAGGAACACAGCAGAAGAAGTGCGAAGAATGTTTAGAAACAATTCATTTGATTATCCTACAACTCTCCTTTTATGAACAGAAATTGAACTCTGACTAGAATGTGTATCCTAACTCCAACCACTAATTTTCCCAGTAGATTCAAAGAGATGTTCTGTAGTTTCACTTGGATAATTGCCAACAAAATGAATTAAGTTTTAAAATAACAAAAGACTTAAAATCCAAATGAAAAATTTAAAACTACCACATACTCTCCATGATATAAAACATTATTCTGAAAATATCTACAACAACATTTCCCCAGTAATTAGTGTGTTGTATGGTACCACCTTTTGCTTACATTAGCAAATGGGGGAGGAAAATATTCAATGAAACAGTTTTTTACTGAACTCCCAAAATGTACTTTGCTTTTACTTTTGGATATACACTTTAATCTTCTTTCTGTTAAGTGATCTTTTCTCAAATATTTGGATAAAGTGTTTTTAAAAAATGTATTGAAACCAACTATGGAGTTTTAATGTCTCCATTCTATTCTGCTTCCTTCTCCAAACGATTTCTCCACATTCCATAAGCTCATCTCCTGCTTATCTGTAAGTCACAATGCAGTTTACTTATTTTTCCACATACAGCCAGATAAAATAACAAAAACAAACTGCCAAGAAGAATATATGCACAAACACTTGCAACAAAGGCTGAAAATTATGTTTATTGTATGTATTAAATTATCACACTGTGAACAAGCACACAGTGCCCCCATACTAAAAATATAACAACCCCTTTTCATTTCACTATTTTTCACCCTTGCTACCAGATATTTTTCCAACAATATGCTACAGAAGGCAAAGCACACGTCTAACTTTCCTCAGTTAGAAGAAATGTACTGTCCGTCTTGCTTTAGATTTGATGCGTTACCAATTTGTGAGAGTTTCATTTCAATTTCATTACTTGGCAAGCAGAATGAATTGACATAGAAAGCAATCAACACATGATGCACACACGGGAAGCTCTAATCCAGAATGGTGGTTGCTTCTGTCAACACAACCAATTACCAAAGGTACTCACTTGGAAGTGAGTGATAGCCTAGTAAGTCACATGGTTGCATGAAGCACATCCTGCATACCCGATAATGAATTCATAGTTGACACAGAGTGACAGTCTGCCTGTTGGTGTCACATTCCAGGTTCATTCCTGTCTGCATTGCATTCTCAAAGAAAACACAAATGTTTGTAGTAGAGTAAGAACTTATTGGTGGTGACTGTTGTGTGTGTGTGTGTGTGTGTGTGTGTGTGTGTGTGTGTGTGTGTAAGAAAGTTAGAAAGATAAAGACCTGGAGAACTCCAGAGATAAAAAAAAAAATTAAATAAACCGACTGGCTTTATAATTATATCAGCCTACAAAACAAAGCACAGCAGGAAAACTTTTCTTATATTTTTCAAAACTACTTTAATCTTTCCCACCATATGGATTGCATACTGTGCTGGAAAATGAGTGTTAAAAAGACAAGCCTGACTCTTACTCCTAGAACACCATTGATCTATACTTTGAAAATAACAAACACTCAGTCACTTTTTAAAAACAATTATTTAATGTTTTAGATAGATGCTCTTTTCTATGTAATGTGATGCAAAATTAACAAGATATACATGATACTTGTCTTCCTAGAATAAATAGTTTGGTAAAACAGGAAGCAAACTGAGAAACATGAACTCTTGTGGTATGAGACAGAGAGAGTAGAGGATTCCAGGTTTTGACAGAGTGACAATATTAGGAAGGAATGACTGATAAACCAAATCTCAAAATAAAAGTCCTTGTTAGCTGGAGAAACTGGATATCAATGTTTCCTCTTCATGGTAAGAAGATCATAGAAAAGAGTGGATGGCTTCATACATTTTAGACATTAAGTATGTTTGTAGGATTGTGTGTATTATGCAGTTGGGGTTGGAAAACTTTGTTGCTAAAGTTGTAAACAGATATATGTCACTCTTGGTACAACAATGAAGATTTTCCCAGTGAGCACTGACGGAATAATGAAGCTTGAACTATGGCCTATTATGACCTATTTAGATAAGGAAGCGTAAATTGTAGTAAAAGTTTTGGTGAGGATGACATAGATAGACACACATGTTCTGATAATATTATGATCTCAAAGTAATTAAGAAAAACATAAAAGTAGAAGTAAATAGCTAGTTAAAACATTTGATGAAATATTTATAAAAAAAATGCAACTTTAATTTTAATCTGCATCTTTTCAAAAGAGCTATCTTCTCGATTGGACATTAAGTAATAATGTATAATCCACAGCTGAAACTTGCGATGGGTAAATCTTTGCTCATGCTCTACAACACCTTTGTTTTATGCTGCCAGGCACTTATCTCTAGTCAGGAAAAGCTAAACATGTTGGATAGTTTATTACACCTTTATTACATAGCCACAGCCCATGACCCTGTCTGCATAAAAGAGAGTGTGTAACTCCTAGTCTCTAAAAAAAGAAGTATGAGATGACTTCAGTGAGGACAATAGCTCATTTCACCATTATGATAAGCAGAGGGTAGCCTGAAACATTTAAAGTTGGGAAATGGATTTTATATACAAAAAGAATCAAATTTGTAATTAGTAGTTTGCATAGTCATAAATGTTCATCTATATCAAGATTGAAGAAAGCAGGATACAGAAGCCATTTGAAATAAAAAAAAAAAAACGATAATTGTCAGATTTCCAGCTAAAACATTTCCAAATTTTAAAATTTCCAATTTTAGTTGCATAATTTAGTTTTAATATTTTTCCAAAAATGATCTTCTATGAATCCACATCAAGCAACAACATTATCAACAATAGGATTTTATTAAGTCCTTGTTATGGGCCATACTGAAATATGTGATAATTGAACCATGCAAGCCCCAAATGTGTGTAGCTTTCATGGGGAGCTGAAATTGATAATTTACCTGAGAAATAATATTTGTCAGCTAATGCTATTTCCAAAAAACATAACAAAATATTGATTCACAGGATACTTGAATGAATAATATTTTTGTAGAATATTTGTGTATTTTCATGTAATTAAATTTTTAGTATAATCTTATCAGTAAAATATCACTTCATCTCCTTTTCACAACAGAGACATCTTTCTGAAAAGATGCTTCTACACACATGTTATCATCAATCCATGCTCCATAAGTTTATCATTTTTACTAAAAGCCTTCTTTTAACCAGCCTACTGTGCTGGTTAGGTTTATGCCAACTTGGCAGAAACAAGAGCTATCAAAGAGAAGGGAGTTTCAATTAAGAAAATGTCTGATTAATATTGGACTACACATGAGCCAATAAGACATATTATTCTCACCTCCTCCTCTCCCTCCTCCTTCCTCTTCCTCTACCTTCTCCTCCTCCTCCTCCCCTTCTCCCTCCTCCTTCCTCTTCCTCTACCTCCTCCTCTTCCTCCTCCTCCTCCTCCTCCTCCTCCTCCTCCTCTTCTTCTTCTTCTCCTTCTTCTTCTTCTTCTTCTTCTTCTTCTTCTTCTTCTTCTTCTTCTTCTTCTTCTTCTTCTTCTTCTTCTTCTTCTTCTTCTTCCTCCTCCTCCTCCTCTTCTTTTCTTTGTTAGTGATAGATGGGGGAGGGCTTTATTCCTTTGTGGGTGACACCATCTCCCAGCTGGTGTCTGGGTTCTATGAGAAGGCAGGCTAAGCAAGTCAGGAGGAACAAGCAGGTAATCAGCATTCCTTCATGACCTCTGCATTTGCTCCTGCTTCTGGCTTTCTACCCTTTTTGATTTCCTTCAGTGGGTGACTATGATTTGAGTGTAAGCCAAATAAAGCCTTTCCTCCTCAACCATATTTTGATCATGGTGTTTTATCATAACAATAGTAATCCAAAATAGTCCATTTAACTTTCCATATTATGAGTATTCTTACAACAAATATCCTTATAGCAAAATCTATGCACATATATTATTTGTTACATGAGTTTAGTTTCCAAAAGAAAAATGTTTTAAATATGTCTTGATATATAATGAAAATTGTTTTCCAGATTTTTGGGTTTTAACTGTGTAGAAGTGTTTTACTCATTGATCTGATGTGTGTATCTGTGCACATGCTACTAGAACATGTAAATCAGATGATAACGAGTAGGAGGCAGTTCTATCCTATCCAGTAGTTATTAGGGATAGAGCATATCCACAGATTTGGTGGAAGAACACATAATTCCCTGACCCATCTAAGCAGCCCTACATTTTTATTGGAAATATAATTCTAAAATTGTGTGTAACTTGCCTAACATTTCTATTTACTGCACCTTTTACTGCCTGGTTCATGTTTATTGCCATGAAGCTTCTGTCAGACATCAGATGAACATTGACACAGCCAGACCCAACTGCCTGCACTCAAATGGGTTCAATACTGCTCCCAATTTTTTGTTTCTATGAATAGATTTCCCATATGCAAGGCATGTTACATAGTTCCAACTATACTCTCACCTTAACTTCCAACATTTCAACTTCCTCCTTCAATGCACAGGTAAAAAAATACATTATTTCAGTTGTTGGTTAACCACCACAGAGAGAGGAGGACAGAGTATAAAGCTTCCATTACTTGAGTATATAAATTTCAGTCTCTAAGTTTTCTTAATTAAAAAAAAACATTTTAAAGCAGCAGAATACTTCCACTTTCTTTCCTATACTTAACTTCCAAATTGATATCTAGGATGACTGCCAATTATATTATATCATCCCATATGTTTTGCTTAATTACACTATTTCCTGATTTCAATTTCTGAAGTTAAATTTTTTTCTCAACCTTATCATCAAAAGATTATGAACACTTTGTCACACTGAGATTAGAAGATAAAATATCTTTTAAATTTGTATCTATTTGAGATCTTTCTAGACTTTTGAGAAGATAATGATTTAACACTCTGATCATTTAAATCTATGCTGCAAATCACAAAATATCAGAATTTTATGGTATATAGAACTGAGTTAATTTAATAGGCAAACACCTAAAATGCCCCAGCAAGATTTAGATGTCTTTTCAATTTGAAGCATTTTTTCAATTTACAGTGCGTTAAAACTCAAGATAGTTTCTCTAATAAATTGTTCTTCCTTCTATGCATGGTTCATATATCAATATAAGAATAACATCTACATCATATTAATACTTGTTTTATACAGAACATTAAGATGAATCATAAGTCATCCAGTGTTCCCTCTAGGGAACCTTATAATTCTTTTTTATTTTTATATCTTAGACAAATCGTTAATGATCTTGAGGTCACTGGAGTGTATTTGTTTACATATCTTTAAAATTACATTCTAGATGGCAAATATACGATTTGCTAACAAAAGTCATGACACACTTTCCCTTTTCAGTTTAACTCTACCTTTTTTTATCTTTTAAAGATGAAGATAGAATAAACAGCATTAATATTTTCAAGCTGTGACTATACATATTACATGCATAGATAAAATAAGCACCATTAATATTTTCAAGCTGTGATTTGCATAATGATATTTGATTGTATTAATATGTTATTTCTTTAAATATTCTATACATTCTCTACTGGTTTGGTATATAACCTATTTCCCTGTATATGATATCTTGAATTCCTTTCCATTATTTATCTTCTCCACTCAACTCTTTCTATTTGCATAACTTTAGGAATACCAAGAAAGGAGAGTAAGGATAGTGAGAATGGTACTGAAACTTCTTAACAGTAAAATGTGAAAGAATATACGAGGAAAAAATGGGATGAAAGAAATTACTCAGCAATTCCAAGACTAAAGGTTCTTGGAAGTGAGTGTTTTAATCAATTGGAGGGAAATAGGAGCAACACACACACACACACACACACACACGTATTATAGGATTATAATCCTATAATACACACATGTGTATTACAGGATAATATAAACAAACCTATGTATTTTTATATTATCCTACCATATAATCAACTCCTAAATGGCTCTTGATGTTGAAAATGGGAAAGCCCTTAAGCACTGTGTGAATAAAAACTGTTTCCAACATAAAGTGACATAAGGCAGAAGAAATCTCAGTGCAAGTTCAAGGAATTCACACTTTAATCAACATTTCAGAAATTATTAACCATTTGAAAAATGCAAATAAAACTTTAGACTACCTAACCTCAAAAAATTTTAGTAATATCATAAAGAATGAAACTGTCCATGATCTGTTGAACCCTCACTGAAGATCTTTGCCATCCAATAGCTGATGGTTCTTTTTCTTTGTTCTCTTTCCCTTTTTCTTCTGGTCCTTCTTCTTCCTCCTTCTACTACTTAATCTTAATTTTTCCCCTCTAACACTTCTTGAGACAAAATATTTTGTAGTACAATTTGATTTCTTGATCATCCTGTCTCTGATTCCTACACCTCAATAAATATTTTGAAAATTCTATAATTAATATATAGTCATGATTTCTTGGATTTTATACTTAACCTCAGATTTTTTTTAATTTTCTAATTATAAAAGGATATATATTTGAAAAAAAAAGCATCTCCTATAGAATGTGGCAACAAGAATACACTGTGAAGATAATCAGAAAAGTCAAGTGACTAAGTTAATCTATTCAGCATGGGTCTTCATAGAGTTGTAGACTTTAGTGTCACAATTTCTAGCACTAATTATAAACAAGCACTGTCAAAGGTTTATCTCCAAATATGATGAATAGGGTGGACAGTGTGAACTGTAAGGTGTTTGGATTACCTATAGACAAATGCCTCAGCTACACACATTTTACAACTTGCCATGCCTCAGTGATTAAAAAGCTTGTTGTGTTGGACCTCTATATTCATCTGTGACTTATTCATTTCTTTCACAACACTATATACTTGCAATAAATAGAAATAAAGATAGACAGAGATCAGTCTCTTCAGCATAAGAGTTGAATGATTGGTAAATGCTCAAAGCTTTTAGAAAGATTATTCAGGTTGATAGAAGATAGGCTGAAAAATGTAGCATGGAATTACATGTCCCCAAATCACAGTTACATATATGTATGCTGATTTAACTTGTCCATTGAGAAGAAAACACATTTGAGAAGGTGAAATATGCTCTATGCTTAATATCATTCTTTCTGTACACTTCTTTCACATGTTCCACTGCAACTTTCTTCTGTTTCTGGCTTTTCATTGTTGTATGTAAATGAGGCACAAATTCACAGGGATTCTTTATGAACTATAGTGCATCTTTGGGACTGTTGGATTTAGGATAGGTAAAAGAGGAGGTCACTGTGGGAGTTAATCCACTTGTTTATTTTATCTGAAACTGTTAGAGAAGACTTTGTAGGCTTCTGAAGTCTGCTGTGCAAGAACTGCTTAAGGAAGCCTGTGTCACAGAGAAAAATGAACCACTGAATCTTGAAAGGAGGATTTATCTCTTAATTCACCAGGTCTCCCACTAAAAGCCATCTCATTTGTCCTGGCTCCTTAAAGATAATTCTTCAGTGAAGGTCAGTAGCATGTCTTGTTCCCTTAGGAAGAAAAAGGTTACTTTGCTAGGGAGATTCATTATCTGTAAAGAGAGAGAAAGACAGAAAGACAGACAGACAAACAGACACACACACACACACAAACACATACATACACACACACACACACACACACACACAGAGAGAGAGAGAGAGAGAGAGAGAGAGAGAGAGAGAGAGAGAGAGGTGTTCCTCATATAGGCTACTGGGATGTGATGAGGAGGTAGGTTATTCATATTTACTTTTTATTTCTCATGATCATCCTATTTTTAAAAGCCCCAGAATCTTAGATTAATCATGCCTAGAATCATCTGCTATGTAATAGTCTCTTAATTGGGGATCTCTAGCCCTCACCTTACTGATTTCTTACTCAAGCTTTATGATTTTCATTCTTCTCTCTGCTTTTCAATATGCTCTACCTCTACTGTCTTCCAATTTTGATCTTGTCTACTGCCAAACATTTTTAAGGGAAAAAACAAACAAACAAACAAATTGTGACTTTGATTCAGTCTTTCTAAAAGCCATTCTCAATCCCATTCATCCTGCTGTATGTCTGTACAGAAACATAATTCTTTTAGATGCCCTAAGTCACTTGAAAAACATGCAATCTCATCCTGAGAAAGCCCTTCTTCAAAAACAGTTTCATGTGGGAGACAGAAGGCACAGTCCTGATCTGATCTAATTCTGATGGTTTGTGACAGGTGTTGTGTAGATTTCATTAAATGGTCAAAGCTCCCTGTCTTTTTCATCAGCTGTGAAATCCTACTTACACTCTGCTTATACTGTTACTCTTTGAACTTAGGTCTCTACTCTTGAGGTTCAGAATTAGAGTCCACATATTTTGAAATTTAATGTTCTATTTTTCTATATGGACAACTACTTTCTTCCTTCTCTCCAGTAAACTTTTGTGTAGGTGCTTTTCTGTCTTTTCTTCAGCTCTTATACTGTCTATTAAATCATCCATTATAAGAGGAAGTAGAACTGAAAGATTTGTATTTTGGAATCAAAATAGAGCTTATTCTTAATGTGTCAATATTCATTTCCAGTTTCTCATAAATCTTTCACTTCTCTTAAGAAATCAATTTTTCTTACCTGGATATTTTAAAGAAAAAATGCCATTAAATTAGGTACCTAAATCTTACCTAAACTGATTTGTAATGGAATCATTCAGTTCCAGACAAGCATCAAACATGGCATATTATCTGAGAGGTAGCAATGCATCAATCTTCTTTATAGATTGAAGCCTTCACATATCCCTGGGCTCATCTCATTCCTATTGAATGTACTGTGTGTAGCAGTTAGGAGGGTTGTGAAGCTAAGAAAAGTGTCTAAAGGGAAATTTGTGTTATTTTGTTTTTTAAGACTTGTCTCTCTAATGAGGATGTGTGCTTTATTATGTCATATTTTCCCTATGTTTCTAGTGACTTGTGCACACACACACAGACACACACATGTGTAGAGTCAGGTAAACAATACTGTAGTATGTAAGTTATTGACATTTCCTTTCTATGATGGATGGTTAGTAGATTCTCCAGAACAATAGTTAAGCCTTGTTTCTTTATCTGTCATAGAACTAAGTGTGATATTTTATGAAGACTTTGCAAATACCTTTTTACTTAGAATTGAGTCTGGAGCCAGTAATCCTAGAGGGGGTGTTCATCTAGGAAATTGTGCCACACAATGGGTATTAAACAAATTATAGCATTTATCACTTTTTTCTTCTTTTCTATACTACTTTCTAGAACAATAAATCTACATATAATTCCTTTATCTTTGTTAGTACTTCAAAATGCTCAAAATGTCATGGTAATTAATCATATACAAGCATAAAAATAATTGTTAAAATGTCTTTTAAACATTTCATATGTTTTTAAATGAAATAAAATTATTTCAATTTATACTGCTCTTTCTGCCTTCCAGCCCTTCCTAAGTTCATGCTCTTCAATACTTCCATGCTTGCCTCTACCACCCAGTTAATACTTTCTCTTTCTCTTATGTATATATTTATATGTATAAACCTAAATACAGCCTGCTGAGTCTGGTTTTTTTTGTTTTTGTTTTTGTTATTATTTTTAATGTTTTGTTTTGTTCGTTTCTTTGTTGTTGTTGTTGTTGCTGGTAATGGTGGCAGTGGTGGTAGTGGTGGTGGTGGTGGTGGTAGTGTTTGTGTGTGGTGTATTCAGGGCTGATCTGATCACTCTTCACTGAACAACCAATAAGGCACTCAATCCTGTGAAAGGAAAATCATTGCAGGATAACCCATTAGTTGTCTGTAATTCTTTTTCTATCCATGTAACCTTGTGAAATTTTCCTGCTTTGCATTAATATATCCATTGATACTGCTGATGTTCCAGTCTAGCTTATTCAGCTATTGTTAAGACAGTAATTCACAGCAGACATACTTTTATTTTGGTTCTTACAATATTTCTTCCTCTTCTCCCATGATATTGCCAGATCCATAGATGTAGGAGCTGTGATGTAGTTGAATATTGAGCCTGGGATTTCCTATGATCTATTGATCCCTGTATTTTGTGTACCCTTGGTTTTCATTTGTTCTAAAGACAAGCTTCCTTGATGAGGGTACAAACACCAATTATCTATGGGCAAAGGAAGGAGTTTTAGAATGTAATAAGAAGTTATGTTTTTTAGTAAACTATCAGTCAGTAATGATTTTTTTTAGGTTCATGACACCAGAAGACCAGGAAAACTGACTTAAGTTTCTAATAGCAGGTGTGATTTTCCTCCTGTTGATTGAGCCTTAAATCAAATTAGACAGTTGTTGGTAGCAAGGGCATAGGAGTGCTACTTCTTGAAACATTGTATGTATTTTGCTACTCTAGACATTGTTGTGGTTCATAGTCTTTCTGACTTTGCTGAAACAAAATATCAATATGATTTCACTTGTATTTTATTAATTGCGAAAAATGATGAACATTTTTGAGATATTTCTTAGTCATTTTTTTTTCATTTTTATTGATAACCCTCTGTTTAAATCTCAAGCCGATCCCTTTAACAAAATTTAATGTGCTTTTTTAAAAAAAAAAAACTTAGAAAGACTAAAAGTAGAGGGAATACACATCAACATAATAAGACCTATAGATGACAAACTTATTGGCAATATTCTCATACATGCAGAAAAATTTGAAGCATCTCATTAAAAAAAAAAAAAGACAGGAACACCTACTACTCTCCTTTTTTCCACAGTACTAAAAGCTTTAGCTGAAGCAAAATTCACAAGAAAGAAATTGAATGTGTACAAATAGGAAAAGGAATAACATTATTTGTATTTGTGATTGTATGAAATACATAAGTCAATGATCTTAAATTTTTTACTGGAATCGTCTAGAAACAACAGTTTCACCGAATTGGTAAAGATACAAAATTAACTTATAAAACTCAATAGCCTTTATTTTTTATCAAGAGCAAACATGCCCAGGAAGAGTACATGTGCATCCTCCCACTTACAATTGCATCAAAAACAATATGGTATCTCAAAATAAACCTAAACAATGAAGGAGATAACTTCTGCTACAATGGAAGCTTCGGGTCGCTGAAGTTGAATATTAAAAAATACAATGAAAAGTAGAGATATATCCCATGTTCGTGGATCAGTAAAAATTAATACTGTGGAACATGGCCACCTTACCAAAAGCAATTTACAGATAAAATGAAATCCCAAAGAACAAACTTGGAACACATTTTACAGAAATTTAGATAAAACAAAGCAAAACAAAACAAAACTAATTTTTTTGTGAAAACAAAAAATGTCCTGGAAAACTAAAGCAATCTTAAGCAAAAGGATATCTGAAGGACTGCTATTACACACTTCAAGGTATATTATAGCACATTAATAATAGAATAATAAGATACAGGTAGAAAACAGACAGGTAGGCATATACATTAATGAATACTACTAACTACACCAATCTGATATTTGACAAATATGGGGAAAAAGACAGGAGGAAACACATTGTACTGAGAAAATTGGATGTCTATAGTCATAAGATTGAAAATAGTTCTATATCCATCACATTGGTCTGAAATTAGATCCAAGTGAATCAAACACCCCACAAAAATTTCTGAGATAAAGTATAAGCAATACCCTATAAAATTCAAGTGTAGAGAAAGACTTTGTGAACATTTACCAAGGAATTAAGGCCAACAATTGAAAACTGGAACTTATCAAATTAAAAAACATCATTGGTTCAGCTAAATAAACAATAAAGTATAGAAGAAAATGACAGGTTTTCTTGTCTTTTCAAAAATCAATCCAATGAATAAATCTGTATGGCAATATTTAATTTTAAAGAAAATTAGAGAATTTTTAAGCAAAATTGATAGAAAACCCCCAATGGTAGCTTCCTTCCTTTGTATTTATATTCTACTGTATGCTATTTTCTCATGCTGCTGTTTATAGTCATCTATCTTGTAGCAGAAACTTTGATCACCTTCCAAACTGGCAACTACAAATAAAACTACTACCATTATTCACAATGAGGTTTGAATTTACCATTGAATTATACTCAACTGAGTAAATTTTTATCGATTCATTATTTTAGTATTTTTTAAGATACACTAGATAGTAATAAATTTGGAACTCCAAACACAGAGTTCAAACATAAGTTTCTTATCACATCATTCATGGTCCTAGGAATTCTGCATTTTTATCTATTATATAACCTCTTTTCAGAGTATATATTGCAATAGTATGTTGGTGGAGAGAAAAAGGGATAAACTATATGAAGTGCTTAAAGCTGTGATTGACAAAAAACTTATGCTCTATTATAGGGATGACTATATACTATGATTGTTTCTATATCAATTTGTACTTATGAATGAAGCTGGTATTACCAACCCAAGATCTCTATATGCTTTCTCAATAGCTAGTTATGATTTGTTACTATGTGGCAGTTGAACTTAATATGATTGATCTAAGACCATATCCAGATACTATAAAGAGTGTTATTTCTATGTTGCATGAGGATGTCAAGCAATTGTTTGGGGACATGTGAGAACAGACCCTTGTTTAATGGGGGAGAATGCGATCATCATGAACTTAGGTCAAACTAGGAAACTGCTACAGTTTCCTTATTACTCAAAATTTAATCTAATTTAGAAGCTGTATAAATTTATGTATTAAAGAAGGTAACTGATTAAGAAAATTAATAGCAAATACCCAGTAACTGGTAAATAAGTATTTGCCATTTTCTATTAATTGTTGGATATTCATTAAGTTGTGTGAATAAGTTTTATCCAATGATCACTGACTTCTCAGATTTCCTGCTTGTGTAGATCTTAGCTTTAGACAGGTAAGCTTAGGATATGCTGAATAACTCGTGAGCTGGGGATCAACAGTTCAGAAGTGTATTTTGAATTCAGTTAATTCAGTTTAACACTCACGATTTAGCTGAACTTCTTGTTTTATTTAAGGAGACATATTTGATGCTTCTGTAACTGTCTTGTACAGTTAAACACTGACAGAAGCGTGATGTCTAAATTAATGCCAGCCATACTAATCAAAGGTTATTTGCTTTACTGTTTAAACAGAGATTATTCATGGCAGGAGCTGATGTGTTTTGATTTTTCAATGTGTCAGCTATAAGATCAGAGCAGATATTTTAGCCTTATGATGATTCCCTATAAATAGAGACATAAAAATCTTAAATGTTCATTGATGTAGTTAAAAATCTTCATTTGGGATACATTTACCCATGCAAAAATGACCCTGAGCTGATGTTATTCTAGGGGTGACTTCTATTTTCAAACTGGTGAATTTTAATTACAAAACTGAAATTCTTGGTTTTAAGATGATCTTATATTTCTCCTGGTAATTTACTGGAAGAAGATTTTTTTTAATTACCTAATTGTTGTTGTGCTCAACACCCTCTTGTGGAACATCTAAGCCAGCCTCTTCTTTTAAGGTTCTGCTTGAGATCGAGTAAGTAGGCATTCATAAAACCTCAGTGAAAAGCAGCCAGGTAGCTAATGTGACAACTTCTATCAGAAGCCCCTTCAATCTAATTTCTTATTAACATCTTACTGAGCCTGGAGTAAGAGTTTGCTCCTCAGGAATTAAAACCTCATTTCTGCCACTCACAAAATGAAAGCTAACAAAAACTTTTTGACCAAAGGGTACACATGGAGGGACCCATGGCTCCAGCCACGTATATAGCAGAGGATGGTCTGTGGGACATCAATGAGAGGAGAGGCCGTTGGTCCTTTGAAGGCTTGATGCCCCGGTGTAGGGGAATGCCAGGACAGGGTAGCAGGTGTGGGATGTTATAGGGGGTTTTTGGAGGAGCAATTAGGAAAGAGAATAGCATTTGAAATGTAAATATAGAAAATATCTAATAAAAAAGAAAATTAATAACTTCAGTCTACTTTCTAGATATTTAAAATGAGGACCACAGTGATGCACATATTTTTGAGGCTTGCCTAAGACAATGTTTAATCTTACGGTACATGGAAAAGAACCCCTTGATTCCCAGGCTATTGCCTTATTATTACCTAATGACAAACTGTAGCCATGAGAGAATGACTAAATGTGGAGCTGAGTATGAAGATAAAGATGTCCTCTCTTTTCTCTAGGGGGCAGATGCTTTTTTTTCCTGATGAAAGATATCACTATCACTTTGATTGTGGATAGCTTCTGTACTTCTTTCAAGTTTAATGTGCCTACTGTGATTGTTATGGGTTTTTAAAAATAATCTTTAAAAAGCTCTTATCCATCAAGTCTCTGATACATTAGGCTCATCTTCTCTCACTGAGGTGGGAAAAGGCAGCCACGGAGACTCAACTGCATGTCTGGTACATATGTGCTGGGGGTCAAATACCAGTACATTTGTGTTCTTCTGTCAGTGGCTTAGTCTCTGAGAGCACCCAGGAGTTGGTCTTCATGTGGGATTCCCATCCCATTCAGGGACTTCAAACCTCCCCCCCAGCTCTTCCATAAGAGTCCCTAACCTCTGTCCAATGTTTGGTTGTGGGTCTCTGTATCCATCTGAGTCAGCTGCTGATTGGCTCACTGTTCAATTAGGCTCCTTTCTATAAGATGCCTGTGCTATGGGCAGGAGTTAGGGGAGGATACAAGGTCATCCTCTCACAAGTGAAGGGAAGAGAAGATGTGAGGGACTTTTGGAGGCAGAGCAGCATTTGGATCCAACTTAACACACACATACATACATAAAATAAATATATACATAATCTCCTGAGTCAACTCTAAAATTGATTTAACTTTGAATTCAGTGAATTCAAAGCTTTTGTAAATAGCAAGAAAATTCCTATTAAAATATAGAAAGCTAAAATCTATAGTATTTTATTTACATTGGTAACTGACTAAAACAAATAGCAGTTTATAGTATAAAAACACATTATTACAGCCTGTTTATAGATGTGAAATACATTCTTGGTGTTTCATAATTAGATCGTAGACATTCATAGAACTGTGAAATGATCCTGTTCATAAATATAACCTCTACCAAAGCTTATTTTGGAAAAATATTTTCTAATTCAAAAGTTAATTTTCAAAAGCTTTCTTAAATTGACTTTCATATTGAAAACAAGCCAGTAATTCCAACAAGATTCAAATATGTTTAAATAGTGTATATCAATAAATATAAACAATTTCTAATCCCATTTAACTCTAGACTCTCGCAGTAAGAGGTAAAGTTTTGTGCTTGAGTGTTAAGATTCTAGTATTGTCCATTTATTTAAAGGCATTCAGTTGCTAAAATGAATTTGTCCATAAAATTAAAACATTAAATGGAGACTCAACACCAAACAATGAAAATAGTATAATGTATGTCTTACACACTTATCCACTGTTTATTTTGACTGCACATTTAGATAGTCTTAATATTAATATGTTTGACAGTATAAGGCTCTTTCATTTGTTTTATAAGTATTTAATAAGTATTTTACTTTTATGTTAGGAGAAGCACACCATGAGGGCATTTGCAATATGCTATCTTTTCCTGTGGCGATATCCTTGATTAGGTATATGGTAGTTTCTTTAAAAGAAATGAAAATAATATTTATAACCTATATATCATCTATTGGCTTAATGATATATAGCCTCGTTCTTCTTTCCTTCTTTCCTAAATACCTAAGAGCAGGTAATCAATAAATATCTCACGTAAAAGATGAAAATTAAAAAAAAATAGGAAAGACAGGGGAGAGGAAAGTAAGAGGAGAGTAGGAGAAACACAAAGAAAGGAATAGAGGAGAAAGGAAAGGAGGGGAGGGGAAGGAGAAGAGGGAGAAAGGAGAGGAGAGGTGAAGAGAAACACTTCATTTTTGGTACCCAAAGACATCAGAAATTGTACAAGGGATGTAAAACTAATTAATATGAATAAAGTGAAAAAGCTATTACAGAATACTTGGTCCTTTAAAATATGGACTGAGAACGAAATAGACTCTTTGCAGTACCTTGCCTTCATTCAAAAAATTTATCAATTCCTAATAAGTTCACCCAAGGGTAATAACAGCACACAAAGAAAATTTGATGCTACAACTAAGAGGCTCATTGATTCAGCATATGCACTAAATTAATTGGACTTATTTGTACAGTTCTAAAGGATCAATCTACACTGACTCCCAGATAGACTGGTTAACAGATTGCTATTAATAAGCTCATAAAAGGCCAGCAGCAGAATATGGCACCTCGATGGCAGTTGATGTCCTTTGAGCATATAATGGTATTGTCTCACTCAACCATAAAACTGACAGCAGTTGATCAGACTTCCCACTGATTGCTTTCTCTGACAACATGTTCAGTGTGTCTTGTGGTAGGCAGTATGAATATTTACCAAAAAGAATGCCAAAAAGTTTTTCATTACCAAAATATCCAACCTTTCAGCCCAGCCCAAGCAATAACTTCTGCAGCTGGTACTATCAACTTTTGCATATATATATATATATATATATATATATATATGTATATAATAGGAATGCTGTGAGCTCAGTAAAGCCAGGACTAAATTTCTTATCCAAGAGAATTGTCACATTCTGGCTAGACCTAAGAAATTACCAATGATTGCCAAAGAACCTAAAGATACATGTTGCCTCTACTTCTTCTATGCCTCTCAAAAGACTCGGGGTGTCTAATTGAGAAAACAGTTTCGCTTTTCAGATGAAGGTTAAAGAAGTCAGCCACACTGGGATGAAAGCAGATAGCTTGTAGGCTGCTTTTCTCGGTGCATATTTTACTGTATATATAAAATCTGATGAAGGGTTGAGGAGGTTTATTGGGGATAAAATACCTTTACGATATGCCATATTTCTTCCTTGAGTCAATCATGCTATAATGAGCACGAAGCACAGTAGGTAAAATGAGATGGAATGTTTGAGGCCAAAGAAAATCTCTGTGGAAATTAGCTTGGCCTCCAAAGAGCCTTTAAAAAACAAAATGCTGCCAGCAGCAAGGCAGTTTGACTGCAGATTTGAAGGTCAGCATTCGAAAGGACAACAAATGCAAATATTGCAGAAATCATGTACAAAGTTACTGACATACAGGGAGAAAATGCATCGATTCAATCCAGTCTGCCATAGCTATTGCCAGTAGAAATCACTAATTTGTTTGCCCATTGCTTTACTGACATGTGTGAACTATGGCTTTTTAATCCAAATACGATCTTAAGTCTGAAGAAACTGTCAATGTCACAGAAATAGCTGACCTTGGGTTTGATGATATGTCTACAGCAATTACCACTACTTGACCTCCTCTTACCATAAACGGGAGAGAGACATAAACAGAAAACAACGTAAGGAGAAAAGAATGACCAATTCACTAACTCTTATTATTTGCTCTTGAAGTGTTAGTTGGCAGTTTCATAAACACAATTTGAAAAGGGCAGAGAGCTGCATCCATACCTCAGCTACTGTTTCATATTTTGGTTGAGAAAGCCCAAAAGGAAGTACAGAATGTCCCTGGGAATTAGTGAGTATCTTAGTTCAGGAATGGGATAACTAACTGGCAGTCATGAACCATTTGAGCCTGGACCATGACGCTTGCATGTCTTTCTAAGTAGCATTCAGAGGTTGTCTTCCATATGCACTCTATATTAATGCATATAAACAGACCTAAAAAAAGAAACAAAATTAATGGAAAGAATATGCATGAGAGTGACCTGTTTTATATGCTCTTATTCCTGCAATTTCCCATTTTATCTTATAAATATATTCAGCATTATATTTTGAAACAAATAAATATTGTCAAAGAATAACCTCAGCATCTCTTTGGTTCTGATAAAGTGTGAGTATTGGTTACACACTGAATCAAACCATTGGGTCAATAGACACTGATATATATGACATAATAAAGTAGAGTGTTTAATTAACCCTGCTAGAACTTAAGGGCTTTTGAAATGATTAACCTAAGGAGGCATCACACATTAAAATTATGTATGTGTTCTTTCCAATTAAAGAAAATCTGAAAAGCCCCATCTGGTAAGAGACATTTTGTTATTATTACCACATATTTGTTTATTGCACTTATATAGAATTTTTACTCCAAAGAGCTTAGAGTGTTGTACTGCATGTTTGGCACATCTGAGATCATAAAAATAAAAGTGAGCAAAACTTGGGGAGAGAATGAGAAACTTGAAAGGAATAAAGGACAGAAATAACAAGAATGCTAAGCATTGCTTATTCAATTTAATTTTTAGCCTCATAGTACCTTGCAATCTTGCAAACTACTAGAACAGAGAGAGAGTAGTTAACCTGTTTAGCCAGTCCCACAAGATAGTTTGCTAGCTTTCTTTTTAATAATCACTATTATCCTGAAATGTAGGTGTTTTTTGCATACATGTTATAGATAACACACAAACCTTTGGGAATTGTTAGCGAAATCAGCCAAGGCCAAATAAGAAAAGGCCAAACTAATAAAGACTAAGCTTGTAAATTGACCCCAGGTTGACATATTTTTTGTCTTTTAGATAATTCTGCTAAATATTTATGTACCCCCAAAAACTAGGTGTGTTTATGATTTTGTTAAATTCATGATCTAAATGCTAAGAAATATCTCTAAATATTTATATGCTACCTGTAGCATTTATATGATTTTAATATACATGAGATATACAGAATAAACAGGGTTAGGTACATAGAAGTAAAAGCTTTATTCCATACAAATCTAATACACCAAGCTTCCCATACTTTAGTGAGCATTTGTTTATTAATGCAATACCCCTTGAGGTGAGTTAATTTTTGATTAATGAGAAGAATGAATCAATGATCTTTTAGATTTCCTTCTGTGTCAGAAAACAGGCTTTTCTCATCAGATCATAAAAGAAGGAAAAAATTTTGAAATATGTCAAAATCATTTTTAAAAATTTTAAATGAATATTTTTAGTTCTAAAATAATAATAATAAATATAAAAATAATAAATATAAAAATAATAAGCTATATACAGAATGGGGTAAAGACCTAGAAATTATATATGTTATATGGAGAATATCCAAAATGTTTAAGGATATCATTTAACTCAAGTGTAAATAATCTCATTTTAAGGATGAGCCAAAGATATGAAAATCAAGAACACATACAAATACACACACACACACACACGCGCATGCGCGCACGCACACACACACACATGTATGATATATATGTTCTTCATCATAACTATTTATTAGAAATGGAAATTAATTCATAATGAAATATTACCTTGCACTTAACGATAAGCATTACATTATAAAATCAAGCCTTATAAGGAGTTGTAGAAAAATAAGCATGTAGGTAATTGATAGAAATATAAATCAGGAAAGCTTATACAAAATTTTATGCAATTCCTTAAAAATTTAAAAAATAATAGTTGGAGTTTAACTCCAAAGTTAATAGTATGTGTGAGGCCCTGGTTGAATCTCTGTACCACAATAAAAAATAAAAATTACAAATAATATGAACTCCACTAAGATCATTTCTAAGTTCTATTTCATATATATATATATATATATATATATATATATATATATATATATATATATATATTCACTTTCTATTCAGATCACAGGGCTGCCTCCATCCTCTTCTTTCAGTCCCACTCTTACAAACCTCCTGCCCCATATCCCCCCATTCTCCTCAGAAAAGGGAATCCCCCTTGGTTACCACCCAATCCTGGATATGTAGTACCAGCAGAACTATTTACATCCTCTTCAACTAAGGCCCAACCAAGCTGTCCATGTAGGGCAGAGGGCATGCAATGACAGGGATCAGAGACTGAGACAGTCCTCACTCTACTTCTTAGGGGACCCACATGAAGAGCAAGCTGCACATTTTCTACATATGTGTAGATGGTCTAGGTCCAGCTCCTGTGTATGCCAGGTTCTGTGAGCTTCCATGTGTCCAGGTTAGTTGACTCTGTAGGTCTCCTTGTGGTGTCCTTGATTTGTTTGGCTTGTTTACTTTTATCCCCATCTCTTCAACAAGACTCCCCAAGCTACACCTGTCTTTCCCTCAGGGTCTTTACATTTGCCTCCATCTGCTGCTACATGAAGCCTCTCAGGAGACAATTATGTTAGGCTCCTGCTGCAAGCATATCAGAGTAACAGTAACAGTGTCAGGGGTTATAGCTCTCACAGGGACAGGATCTCAAGTTTGGAGAGTCAATGGTTGGACATTCCCCAAGTTTCTGCTCTTCTTTATCCCTGCACGTGTTGTAGGTAAGAAAATTTGGGGTTGAAGGTTGTATGGATGGAAAGATGCACTAACCCTCCTTCAGAAGTCCTGCCTGGCCACAGGAGTCTCTATATGACCCTCTGGTAGAAATGTGAGACTATCAGTCTGAGTGAGGTAACCCAGAGCTAGAGAGACACTTATTGTATGCACTTACTTCTTTTTTTTTTTTAAAGATTTATTTATTGTTATATGTGAGTACACTGTAGCTGTCTTCAGACACTCCAGAAGAGGGTGTCAGATCTCATTACAGATGGTTGTGAGCCACCATGTGGATGCTGGGATTTGAACTCATGACCTTCAGAAGAGTAGTCAGTGTTCTTAACCACTGAGCCATCTCACCAGCATGCACTTACTTCTAAATAGGCATTATCCATAAAGTTCAAGACGACCATGCTAAAATTCACAGATCCAAAGAAACTGGGTGATAATGAGGTCCCAAGAGAGGATGCATGAAGCTTCCTCTTAAGTGAAAACTAAATAGTCATCAGAGTTGGGGGAGAAAGGGGCACTGAGTGGAAAAGGAAGTGAGGAGAATGGAAATGGTGATCAGGTATGGGGAAAGTATAGACAGGAGAGGAAGAGGAGTGCAAATGGAAATCTGTGGTGTCATCTCTCGTGACTAGCTGAAAGCCTGGGACAGGGAAGGATAAGTGGAGTCTATGGGGTGACCCGAGCTGAGATGCCTATCACTTTTGAGTTCTAATTCAAAGGGATTTAAATCATAGTCTCAAAAAAGTGTATACACTGCAACACAATAGTTACAAGGTGAAATCACACCAATTGTCTTTGAATGAAAAGAATTTAGGAAATTGGTGTGGGGGACATGGCTCATTTGGTACAGTCCTGGCAACACAAATATGGAGAGCAGAGTGTTAACATTTCTTCTAGGCTTCACCCAACAGTTGCCACAGCCAGGTAAGAGCCTTGTTCACTTATGAAAAAAGACTGTTCTCTCTCTCTCTCTCTCTCTCTCTCTCCTCTCTCTCTCTCTCTCTCTCTCTCTCTCTCTTCTCTCTCTCTCTCCTCTCTCTCTCTCTCTCTCTCTCTCTCTCTCTCTCTCTCTCTCTCTCTCTCTTTCTCTCTCTATTTTGATAAGGTCTATCCCTAAGCTTCCTACTTACAAACTGACTAAACTGTTTGGCCTCTGCTCCAGGTATTATGCTGTCTTCTCCTCCCAGTGCTGGAAAAACAGACATGAATTACCATGCCCATAATTTCATGTGGGTTTTGGGGTCCTTACTGATATGTTTTATATAATGCATACAAAAATTATTCCCACATACTGTGCTTATAAATTCTGTATTTATATTAAATATTCATATTAATTCTTTTAGAATAATTTCATTTAAAAACAAAGGATGTTTTTAAAAGCTGTTAATACATAAAAATTAATGATTTTTATAGGAACAAACATTTTTCAATTTTATAGTGATTCTAATGTAGTTAAATTTATAGAAGCAGAATGAATAGAGATTATTTGGGTTATAAAGAGAAAAGATCAAAAATTTAATAAAATTGCATACATCTCCAGTTTTGCAAAATAAACTGTAGATTCTCAGTACATGTCAGTGTCTCTGGTCAAAAGTTATAGATAAATTATTTTTAAGTTTAAAATGTTGCTAAGGGGATGAATTTTTATCATATAATAATTATTACAATTAAACTAATAAGTAAAGAAGGTTTGAGAAATTTTGAAGATAGTAGATATTTTATACATACAACAGTGATGGTTTCAAGTACATACAACATATCTATGCACTCATTAATTTGTTTGTATTAACAGCTTCTAAAAACATCCTTTGTTTTTAAATGAAATTGTTCTAAAATAATTAATATGAATACTGAATATAAATACAGAATTTATAAGCACAGTATGTGGGAATAATTTTTGTATGCATTATATTACCATTATCAGGAGAGTCTCAACAGTTATTTGTTCCCTAAAATCAGATATAAGACCCAGGAGATGACTGGTCACATAGAAAATGATTTACAGTCACATGTGCTTTCAAGGCTAAAACTTTTAGAGAGGCAACTACATACACCATGGAAACTATAAGGTACACTACATAAAGCGGTATCAAAGGAGAGCCATGATTGTGTGTCCTTATTAAAGAAGACCTGTAGTATTGCTTGAGGTCTGGGATACTAATTTCCCCAGAAGTTCTTTTACTGTTGAGAATAGTTTTAGCTATCCTGGGTTTTTTGTTACTCCAGATAAATTTGAGAATTGCTTTTACTAACTCTGTGAAGAACTAACTGAGTTGGAATTTTGATGGGGATTGCATTGAATCTGTATATTGCTTTTGGCAAGATGTCCATTTTAACTATATTAAAAAATGGGGTACAGATCTAAACAAAGAATTTTCACCTTAAGATATTCAGATGGTAGAAAGCACCTTAAGAAATGCTCAACATCATTAGTTATTAGGGAAATGCAAATCAAAACAACCCAGAGATTTCACCTCACACCAGTCAGAATGGCTAAGGTTAAAAACTCAGGAGATAGCAGGTGTTGGCGAGGATGTGGAGAAAAAGGAGCACTCCTTTACTGCTGGTGGGATTGTAAGATGGTACAACCACTATGGAAATCAGTCTGGTGGTTCCTAAGAAAACTGGACATGACACTTCCGGAGGACCCTGCTATACCTCTCCTGGGCATATACCCAGAGGATTCCCCAGCCTGCAATAAAGACACATGCTCCACTATGTTCATAGCAGCCTTATTTATAATAGCCAGAAGCTGGAAAGAACACAGATATCCCTCAATGGAGGAATGGATATAGAAAATGTGGTATATATACACAATGGAGTACTATTCAGCAATTAAAAACAATGAATTCATGATTTTTTTAGGCAAATGGATGGAACTGGGAAATATCATCCTAAGCGAGGTAACGCAATCACAAAAGAATACACATGGAATGCAATCATTAATAAGTGGATATTAATTCTCCCTGAAACTTTGAATACTGAAGATACAATTAGCATATCAAATGATTCCCATGAAGAAGGAAGAAGAGGGCCCTAATCCTGGAAAGGCTTGATCCAGCATTGAAGGGGAGTACCAGGACAGAGAAAAGGGAGGGGGAAAGACAGGAGAATGGATGGAGAGAAGAGGACTTATGGGACTTATGGGGAAGGAGGAATTTGGAAAGGGAAAAGCTTTTGGATTGTAAACAAAGAATATAGAAAATAAATATATATATATATAAAATAAAAAAAAAGATTTCCTTTTTCTAGATATGTATGGGTTCATGTCAAATTGGCAAAAGTAAAGAAAAAAAAAGAAGAAGAAGAAGAAGAAGAAGAAGAAGAAGAAGAAGAAGACCTGGCTGGGAGCTCAGGCTCAGAAATAATAGGACTCCATATATGGCAAGTTTATTTGTCCTTGCAGTTGATCACTTAGCACTCCTGAAAACTGAAATCTGCTTACTGTCAAAGCCTGTGCCTCTGAAAATGAAGTTATGACATGAAATTGGCACAACAGTATTTAAAACTGGGGATACTTTGACAATGATCACAGATACTGAGAATAAGTTTAGATCTCAGTACATCCCTGTACTTGTTTTCAATATATAAACACACATAGATTAAGTGCCACTTTGACTGTAACATTTCTTGAACCAATTATGAAAAGAAACTTAAAAAGAGTATTTAGTGTGTAACATACAGTGTTTCATTTTTATATTTGTAAGTAGCACAGTTAAGTCACAGAAATGAAACATTTTGCTTGTGGATACAAAGGTATTGATTGTAGCTAAACTGACTAAATAGGAAAAGTTTTTATTTCTACTCTTTTCTCTGGCACACAGCTTTAATTTCCACATTATATTGCTTCTTTAGAAGTGTCTCACTTCCAAGACCCTTTTTTTTAAATGAATGTAAACATACTTGAAGGCATCTCATGTCACAGTCATCTGACGCCACTGCTTTGGAGCCATTGGAAATGCAGGAGCATTTTGAAAGAAAGGTAAAAGTGACTGGACTTATGGCAGCTAGCAAGCCCAAAAACTAGATGGGAGAGTAGAAAAAAAGATATATCCATAAAAGGCCCAGCCCTCTGGCCCCCATATCCTGCTCCACCCTGCCTGTTTTACGTATACAGCTATGAGTTCATCAATGGATGAAACCAGCAGTTCTCAATTCATGGCTCATGATCCCTTTGCAAAGCTCAATATTCTTTCACAGGGTTTACATATTGAATATCCTATGTATCATATGTTTACATTATGATGCATCAGAGTAGTAAATTTACAGTTAAAAAGCTGCAAGGTAACAATTTTCTGGTTGTCAGTCCTCCTACACGAAAACAGTATCCCCAATTTCAAATACTATTGTGCCAATTTCATGTCATAACATCATTTAAGAACAACAGCACTAAGAAAGTTGAGAACCACTAGATTACCTCATCTTATCACTCAATAGCATCAATGTCTGAGAAAAAAATGTCAACACACAAATTTATTGAGGAAGTTTCAGTTCTATACTATAGAAGATCATAGACCTGAACCACCACAACAGTGTTCCTTGATTACAGCTCATGTTCAAATCTCCGTATTGTATGGCATTTTTATCTTTTGGAATATAGATCACATTTGTTCCTGATTTTCCCAGGAAACAAACTTCTTTACATCTTAGACATGACACAGAGAAAATTAAATTCCTTTACAGCTATTTTCTAGTTTCCAAATCCTATGAAGAGTGTGTCATGCCTTGTAGCACTCTTTGAACTGCCATATCACAGAGGTTCTAGGTTTCCAGGTAGAATCCACCAGAAGTCTCCATTAAAATTAGCTAGCTGTAATTGGAGATTCTAATACCACAGGTCTGGGCTCCAGGAATTTATATTTTTAATGAGTCCTCAGGTGAGGCTAATGCTGCTGAATCTGATACACAAATAAGAATTGCTTGTGTATCAATACACACACACACACACACACACACACACACACACACACACACTGAGTGTACTTCAATCTAAACTTCATATCTTAGAAAATGTTGGTTTAGTTATAAGAAGAGTAACGAAGTAGCGACCACAGAAAATTATGGGAAAACCCTTCAGATATTTCTTCTCTTTTGGTTTTCTGAACCAGTTCACAATTGAGTGTAGGCAGTAGAAAAAGTTCTCAACTTAGAACTAAAACCACTTCAGATATGAGTTGTCTATTCATAGTCTTCAGGTGTCCTGACTCATCTATGTAAAAGCTAAAATTAAGGCTGTTATTGGCTACTGGTTGCATGTCAAGGGCCCTGACCTCGAGACTCAACAGCTCACAAATAAAAATGAGAATAATAACATAAATCTAGTTCTGTTGAGAATATTTTGGTAAGAGTTGATGTCAACTCACAGAACATGAGAATGTTACAGAAACATGACCTTAAAAAATAGTTCCATGGCATTATTAATTAGTATTTCACAAAAAGTATTTCTGACTTCTGAAGTATAGTGAGATTGATATGCCTTTTTAAATGGATACAATAAATAATTGAGTAGATATAGTGCCTGTAGCAATTACCCTTCTCAAATTTTTGTGAGGTTTGCCCACAGCTTTAATTAATACCTACCTTCACATATCTTTAAAACTGAATTTAAAAAAAAATCTCCTGTGAACAAAGGGTTTTAATTTTTAATTATATTTACTCAGTTCCCAAGAAGGGTACATGCCACAGTGAGAATGTGGAGGTCAGAAAACAACTTGCAGGAGTCACGTGGTTTATTCTATCCTGGGTCCCACATATCAACCTCAAACGGCCAGGCTTGCCAGCAAGTGCCTTCATCATACAAGCCATCACATCACTCATGTCCAGATGGTTTTTAAGGAATATGCTGTCGGTATTAATTTTACTTTAATATTACTTTATGACACACTATCTATCTTGATATGAGGTTGAATTTTAAATACCAGTATGTTATAATTTAATAAATGAGTGAATATTGTACCTGTCAAATACCTATTGATACCGGCATAGGAAATAAACATTTGCAATTATGTAATTTATTTCTAACTCATAAGTATGTGTACATATATACATTTGTAGATATGAGCATTAATCACATTTGCTTTGAGCTCCACTATGCTAGTGTGACATCACACTAGTATGGAATCAATAGAACGTATGCATGCTTTATGTGCCTTTATGAATCCGTTCACAGAGAAGACCATACAATCAGAATGATTCCATCTCTGAAGGGGCATCTTTGAAGGGTCATCTTTGTCTTTGTAACTCAAATTTGACATTTAGAGATAAGCTGCTAGTAAAGTGGTTGTTCAGGTCATGTGATGACACAGTGTCTACTATAGTCAATTTGTTCTAAAGCTATTTTATTTTATTTTATAAATGTACTTTTGAATGCTTTTTCAAATTAATATTAGTTTCACAAAATATCTCTAACAAGTATATACTAAGCACTTCTTTATTTTATATATTATGTATTTTATGTATATGAGTAGCTATCTTCAGACACACCAGAAGAGGGCACTGGATCTCATTACAGATAGCTGTGAGCCACCATGTGGTTGCTGAGAATTGACCTCAGAACCTCAGAAAGAAGAGTCAGTGCTCTTAACTTCTGAGCCATTTCTTCAGCCCCTACTAAGCACTTCTTATAAAAGTCAAATCATCATTTGTCAAACATTTCTGAGTGATTTCACACATGACGGTTCCTCATATGCTAACAGGCAATGAATCACAGTTTAATTATTTGAGGTCACAACATGTTTTGATAAAATATCTAAACATTTATGATAATTTCTATGTATACTCATAAAATTTATCATAATCATCTTCTTGCCAAAGAAATTAAGTATTCCAGGTAATGGCATACAATAAGTTAATTGAATGGTTATAGTAAACAATCTAAGTCATACAGTTTACCTTGTTTCCATTAGTTCATTTAGAAATATATGGTTTTATGACAGGATTATTTTTAGCTTTTTAAAAATGTTTTAATCATTTTTTACAGTCCAGTCATTATCCCATCCACCTTCTGGCTGTTCCTTACCCCATACCTTCTCCCTCATCTCCAAGAGGATATCCCCATCACACCCCTGCATCTAACCAGATCTCCCCAATTCCTGGGGCCACAAGCTTCTTGAGGGTTAGGTGCATCTCTTCTCATTGAGGGCAGAGCAGGCACTCCTCTGCTGTATATGTGTTGGGGCCTCATATCAGCTGGTATATGTCACCTGGTTGGTTGCTAAGTGTCTGAGCAATCTCGGGGTCCAGATTAATCTAGACTGCTGATCTTCCAATAGTGCCCCCTTTATCTTCATCTTCCAGCTTTTCCCTAATTTAACCACAAGGGTCCCTGGCTTCTGTCCATTGGTTGGGTGTTAAGTATCTGCATCTGACTCTTTGAGCACCTTGCTGGGCCTTTTGACATGCAGCCATGCTAGACTACTGTCTGTAAGCACACCATGGCATCAGTAATAGTGCCAGGCCTTAGGGCCTCCTCTTGAACTGGATCCTAATTTGGGCCTGTCACTGGAACTCCTTTTCCTCTGTCTCTTCTCTTTTGTTGTCCCTGCAGGTTTTTTAGACACAAACAATTCTGGGTCAGAGTTTTTGACTGTGGGATGGCAACCCCATCACTCCACTTGATTCACTGTCTTTCTACTGGAGGTGAACTCTACAAGTTCCCCCTCCACACTGTAGGGCCTTTTATCTAAAATCTCTTTCTTTAAGTCATGAGATTCTTTTACCTCCAAGGTGTCTCTTACATTCTAGATGGTACCCCCTTTCTACATTACCTGCTTTCATTCTTTCTGCTGGCCCTCACAGCTTCAGTCCTGCTCCCTCCAATAATGTATAATGTTCCTTCTTCCCTTCCCTGTCTCCTCTCCCACCCAGGACCCTCTCTTCCTCTGCCCCGATGATTGCCTTTTTCTCACTCCCAAGTATGATTGAGATATCCACACTTGGCTCCTTTAGCTTGTTAATCTTCTTGAGAACTTCAATGGCTCAAGCTCTAAAATCAAAAGTTGATAAATGGGACAAGATGAAACTGAAAAGCTTCTGTATGGCAAAGAACATAATCAATAGTACACATCAGCAAACTATTTATGGAATATTAGACACATAGTAAAAGCTTGTAAATATTATTATGGAAATAAACGTTTACTGGTTGCAGGCACACATAGGAAAAATCATGAATGATCTAAATTAATATATAAAATAGAGCATTTGCATATGGTTGTCTAAGTGTGCACATATTTTGTTGCTTAGGGAAGTTCCTTATTTACTCCTGTGGCTTCTTTATTAGCTACACATTTAGTATTATAGGTCCATATAAGGAAGCAACATTATGTGGGTAGTAGAACCTAAAATCCTGCCTCTGTGTCTGTCTCTGTTTGTCTCTGTCTCTCTCTGTCAATCTCTCTCTCTCTCTCTCTCTCTCTCTCTCTCTCTCTCTCTCTCTCACACACACACACACACACACACACACACACACACACACACACATGTACACACTGAAATGTTCATAATGTCTCTGTTTTTGTATTTGAGTGCTAAGGAATACTTGCAAACTCCTGTGCTCACTTCAAAGTTGATAACTTCATCAAGTCCTTGCATGCCAGCACCAGGATACAGCATCTGGCTGCAAAGCTGTTTAATCCCCTTGGGAGTTTATTGGTTTAAATCCATGACTAGCAATCATATAAAAATATGGAAAAACCAGATGTCTTTAAATTTCTGTAGTATTTTTTGAAGCTGTAGTTAGTTTCTCTCTACTTTCTCAACATTTCCAACAAACCAAAGAAATTCATATATATTTCTTCCTTGTTTCCTTTTTCCATTCCTTTATGGAAGCACTAGGGAATCAAATCTACAGTAATCAAGATATCTACTTAATTTTCTGACCTGAAAAACTTGTGCACAGTTACTGTGTTCTAGGCTTTAGCTGTAGTAACATTTCAATCATGGAAAGGCTTACAAGAGAAGCTCTCACAAGCAGATGTATTGTTTTAGTCTTGTTTCTTTAATGTGGACTCTACTTGTGAAAATAGAATACCGCAAAAACATTCTTAATTGCCCTGTCATATTATCAATAACTACCTACTTACTATTGCTCTGTTTTACAAAACTATATTAATTTTAGCATTACCAGACAGATTATATTTAACATGAAATATGAGCTTTAAATACTTCTCATGTATATGATACAGCAGGATTACCACTTAGCTTGGTTTTATTTTTAAAATGACAGAGAAACCTAGAGATTAGGTGACTTGACAAGCAATCACTACTAGGAAGAGGTGCCTGGTATTTAAAATCAGGCAAATGTGTAGAGATTAAGTACTTAATGATTGTGGTATTTCCTTTACCTTCTAACATTCAAACAGTACAGAGTAGAAAGAAACTACGCCTGCCCTGTCTTCATCCCAGTTTATCTATGTATGTTATTCTGCACAGTCCACTTTAGACCTTATAGAAACTACAAAAATATAAAATGCGTAAATTAAAATATTAGGTCTTTAAAGACTTAAACTTCGTCAGGACCTGGGACATTTAAAAGCCTAAATATTTATATCTGCTTGGTTCTTGTTTGATAGTCTGTCTTAGAGTGTCATATTTGGCAAAAAACAACATTGCATATTACTTAAAGTAGATCCTTAATAATCAACAATCTACCTTGTTTCTTCTAAATGTTTAAAAGCATCAGTGAAGGAATGTTAATGCATGCTTGTTATCATTTCTTTCCATTTGCAAAGACAATACTCATCTTCTACATTGGGTATGTCTCACAAAAACTCAAGACCTGTTCTACATTCCATTTTTAGGAAAGTATTCACACTTTAATCACTGCTGTTGATAAAGGATATTTGAGTGTCTGTGCCCATGCTAATTTCTCTCCCAAG
>NC_067476.1:79002552-79097552 GCF_947179515.1 Apodemus sylvaticus
TCCTAAGACGTCTGAAGCTTTTTTTCACCTCAAGTTGAAAGTTAAAAAAGTGATCTCACAGAATTCAGCTCAATAAGTTTCTCTGGTAATGTGTCCTTGGGTCATTGAACCACATCTTCATGAGCTTGTGCCTTGTGCTGGTCTGAGAACTCGTACTTCCTGAACATTGCTCAGGTTCTTTACAATGTGTGAAAAATAAATTCATTTTGCCGATGCTTTTATTTTATTTGACCATTCCTTCTTGCTGGTCTACCTGCTAAATTTGGCTACATATAAAACTTCCTGGATAACTAATATTTTCTCTGGTTACCTGTCCTAATGAAGATGATATAAACCTTCTCACTATCTGCCTCTATGAGTGTCTTCTGCTTCACAAGGTGATTTGGTCCCTCTCCTACATTGCATTGCATTTAGTATGTTATGTGGGAGTCCCTTGCTTGAATGCACTAGCATTGCCACGAGAATATCGGCTCTGTCTTCACAAACTTCTGTTTCCCCTTAGGCTTCTTTAAGCTCAGCAAGTCTACAAGACTCTCCACAGCTTACTTAGCTATCAGAATTATGAAGGCAATCTGTTACAACTGCATTTGAAAATACACATATTGCTGGAATCAACAAACTGCTACTTTATATTCAAATAATTTTCTGATTTTCTATTCAAAAAGTGTAAATGAAATAAGAAACACTCATCTATATGGAGAGTCTATAAAATATTCCATAAGTATGCCATGATTTTTCATTTTCTTCTATAATATACATTACCTTGTTTTGGGATAAAATTTTAGAAATATTACTTACATTTGCTTCAACTATTTACTCAGATATATATTTAAAGATTAATATGGCCGGGTGGTGGTGGTGCATGTCTTTAATCCCAGCACTTGGGAAGCAGAGGTAGGTGGATTTCTGAGTTTGAGGCCAGCCTGGTCTACAAAGTGAGTTCCAGGACAGCCAGGGCTGTACAGAGAAACCCTGTCTCAAAAATAAACAAAAAAGATTAATATGTCTTAAACTCACTACAAAATTAATAAATTTAGGAGATAAACATAAGGAACAATACACCTGTTAATGATCTCAATATAGGCACTTGAAAATATATACTTTTATTTTTGAAAATTGTGCATGATGCATAGATTTCTATTTTTAGACATTAATTTCAAAACTATAGGAAAATTAAGATCATCATTATGAAAAATATGCTGGAGAAAATGAAGCACATTCTTTTCAGTAGATGGGAAATGATAGAAATTTCATAGTAGATGTCCGAACTGATTCAGCACCATTTGTATGTGACTTTTTAAAAGGGAGCTTCCTTTTAGCTTGGCATCAGGTCCAGTCCATCTGATATCATACCTACTGTGAATGTGTGTGTGTGTGTGTGTGTGTGTGTGTGTAGGTGTGATGTGTATGCAGTTGTATGCACCATATTCCTAGAGGGATAAAAAGCCAGAAGAATATGTCAGGTCTCCTGTAACTGGAGATACAGTTAGCTGCAGTGTGGCTTTTAGGAACCAAATCCAGATTCTTTGCAAGTACAGTAAGTGATTTTTAACCCCTAAGGCTAGTTTCCAGATCCAAAAATTTGCTCAGTATCTTACTATGTAGCTATTGTTTACCTGAAATACACATATAGCATATGTTGGACATGAAGTCATAGAAGTTCTCCTGCCTCTGCTTTCTGGTCCAAAATGTCTTTTAAAAACATTCATAGACAGTCCAAACAAAAAGTCATTGAAATTAGCTCACATAAACAACTGGACCAACAAAAATGGTATTATAAAATATGGAATTAACTTTATGCTTGTCATTAGAAGGATGTTAAATAGTGGTGACAAAATTACAGCTATAGAGGAGAAATTAGTTTTTGAATTCTACAAAATAATAAGGTAATTATGATGTACAAAAATGTATCATGCATTTAAAAATAATTATAAGGGGACCATTTGGAGGATCACAACATGCAGAAACATGTGAGAGGATATTAATACTAATTACTCTTATATTTTCATTATATAGAGTATACATGTACCCAATTATGATGTACTCCATAGAATTCAGTCAAATATTATGGTGATTGAAAACATAGAATTGGCAAAAATTTATAGTCTAAATTCTACGTTAAGGACCCTAAACTATATGATAATCTGGACTGCTAATAAGACTCAGTAGACTGAGCAAGTCAAAACAAAAACACATACACACATATCAGTAGGCTGAGCAAGTCATAACACACACATACACACATATCAGTAGACTGAGTAAGTCATAACACACACACATATCAGTAGACTGAGCATGTTTTATGATGTCACATACGTGTGTGTGTGCATTCATATAGAACAAAAAAATTGAGTAAATGAATTTGAGGAAGCAAGAGAAATGACAGTGATTGGAAGAAATAAAGGGATGAGAAAATGTTTTAGTTATATGTTTTCATTATTAATTTTTTACTTTTTGTAATTTTTATTGAATATATTCTTCATTTACATTTCAAATGCTATACCCTCTCTGTTTCCCCCCTCCCAGAAAATCCCCAACCCATCCTCCCACCCTCTGCCTCCAAGAAGATGCTCCTCCATCCAACCCACTCCCACCTATACCCCCTCGATTTCCCCACACTGGGGTATCTATTGAGCCTTCATAAGACCAAGGGCCTCTCCTCCCACTGAAACCTGATAAGGTATTTCTCCGCCACACTTTTGGATGGAAGCATGTGTGCCCCTTGGTTGATGGCTAAGTCTCTGGTTGACTGACACTGTGGTTCTTCCCATGGGGCTGCAAACTCCTTCAGCTCCTCCAGTCTGCCCTCCAACTCCTCCACTGAGGAACCCACATTCAGTCCAATGGTTGCCTGCTAGCATCTGCCTCTGTATCTGTAAGGCTCTGGCAGGGTCCCTTCAGAGACAACCATAACAGGCTCCTTTTGGTATGCAGTTCTTGTTGTCCATAGTGTTGGGGTTTGGTGACTGTTTATAGAATGAATGCCCAGGTTGGGCAGTCTCTGGGTGGTCTTTCCTTCAGTTTCTGCTGCACACTTTGTCTTTGTAATTGCTCCTGTGTGTATGTTGTTTCTTTTCCCAGAAAAACAAAAGCATCCACACTTTGGTCTTCCTTCTTCTTGAGCTTCATGTGGACTGTGAATTGCTTATTTTGAGCTTTTGGACTAATACCCACTTATCAGTGAGTGCATACCATGTGTGTTCTTTTGTGATTGGGTTACCTCACTCAGGATGGCACTTTCTAGTTCTATCCATGTGCTTAAGAATTTCATGAATATATTGGTTTTAATAGCTGAATATCTACTCTCCACTGAGTAGATATACCACATTTTCTGTATCCATTCCTCTGTAGACAGACATCTGGGTTCTTTCCAGCTTCTGGCTATTATAAATAAGGTGGCTGTAGAGACAGTTGGATTTCTGAGATCGAGGCCAGACTGGTCTATAGAGTGAGTTCCAGGATATCTAGAACTACACAGAGAAACCTTGCCTCAAAAAAACCCATTATTTTATTTATTTACATTTCAAATGTTACCCTCCTCCCCAGTTTCCCCTCCACAAACTCCTACTCCCTGTTTCTATGAGGATGTTGTCCCACCCACCCATTCCCACTTCTGTGCCCTAACATTACCATATATACACTGAGTCATCTAATCTCCACAGGACCTAAGGGCTCCCCTCCCTTTGGTGCCAGATAAGGCAATCCTCTGCTACATATGCAGCTGGAGCCATGGGCCTGTTTCATGTGACATTTTGGTTGGTGGTTTAGTACCTGGGAGCTTTGGGAGTTCTGGTTGGTTGATGTTGTTGTTCTTCCTATAGAGTTGCAAAGCTGTACTACAGAGCAATAGTGATAAAAATCTGCATGATATTGGTACAGATACAGGCGTGTAGTACAATAGAATGGAATTGAAGACCCAAAAATGAATCCACACACCTATGGTCACTTGATCTTGGAAAAAGAAGCCAAAATCATTCAGTGGGGAAAAAAATAGCATCTTCAAAACATGATGCTGGTTAAACTGACTGTCAGCATGTAGAAGAATATAAATTGATTCATTTTTATCTCCTTGTACAAAGCTCAAGTCCAAGTGGATCAAGGATCCCCACATAAAACCAGATAAGCTGAATCGAATAGAAGAGAAAGTATGAAGGAACCTCCTCAAATACATTGGTACAGGGAAAATTTTCCTGAGCAGATCACCAATGGCTCATGCTCTAAAATAAAAAAATTGACAAATTAGACATTATAAGACTGCAAATCTTCTGAAGAAAAAGGACACTGTCAATAGAACAAAAGAGCAAACCACAGTTTGGGAAAAGATCTTTATCAACCCTACATCCAATAGAAGGCTAATATCAAAAATATACAAAGAACTCAAGAAGTTACACTCCAGAGAACCAAAAAACCACACTAAAAATGGTTTCCAGAACAAAACAAGAATTCTCATCTGAGGAATTCAAATGGCTGAGAAGCATATAAAGAAATGTTCAACATTCTTAGTCATTATAGAAATAAAAATCAAAACGACCCTAAGATTCTACCTCATACCACTTAAAATGGCTAAGATCAAAATCTCAGGTGACAGCATATTCTGGCAAGGATGTAGAGAAAGAGGAACACTTCTCCATTGCTGGTGGGATTGCAAGCTAGTAATCACCACTCTGGAAATCATTCTGGCAGTTCCTCAGTGAGGACCCAGATATCCCACTCCTGGGAATATACCCAAAAATTATCCAACATGTAATAAGGACTCATGCTCCACTGTTCATAGCAGCCTTATTTATAATAGCCTGATGCTGGAAACAATCCAGATATCCCTCAACAGAGGAATGGTTACAGAAAATGTAGCACATTTACACAATGGAGTACTACTCAGCTATTAAGAACAATAAATACATGAAATTCACAGGCAAGTGGATATAACTAGAAAATATCATCCTGAGTGAGGTAACCCAGTCACAAAAGAACATACACGATATGTACTCACTGTTAAGTGGATATTAGGGAAAAACTTAAAATACCTACAATATAACTTACAGTCCATATAAAACTCAAGAAGAAGGAAAATCAGACTGTGGATGCTTCAGTCCTACTCAGAAGGGAGAAGAAAAGAATCATGGAAGTTAGAGGGAGGGAGGGATCTGGGAGAGAGAGAGGAGAGGGAGAGAAAAAAGGAGGGCCCGGATCAGGTGTGGGAAGAGACAAGGAGAAGTACAGAGCATCAGGAATTTGAACGGAGATGTGTAGAATTGGGGGATGGGCAACGGGGTAATCACTAGAAAGTCCCATATGCCAGAGACTCAAGAAATTCCCAGGACTCACCATGAAGACATTAGTTGAAATACCCTACTTAGTAGAGATAGAACCTGTATAGACCATATCCAGTGGACAGTCACAGCCCCAGTTATTGGATGGGGCTACCTACCCATCTTAAAAATATTAATCCAGAGTTATTCCTGTCAAAAAAAATGTCAGGAAAAAAGTGGGCAGAGACTGAAGGAAAGGCCATCCAGAGACTGCCCCACCTAGGGATCCATCCCACCTGTAGACACCAAACCCAGATGTATTGTTGATGCCAAGAAGTATTTGCTGTTTGGTATAGCTGTCCCATGAGAGGCTCTACCAGAGCCTGACCAATACAGATACAGATGCAAGCACTCAACCATTGGACTGAGCACAGGGATCCCAATGGAGGAGATCCCAGGGGAAGGACTGAAGAAATAATTATATTTTAATTTTAAAAATTATATTTATAAAAACTATTAGTAGACACTAGGAACTGCATTTTTTTTCTTAGAGTTAATGAGAATACATGAAACAAAATATTCAATAAACACCACAAATATGTGTACATGTTCAGATATTACAATTATGTGAAATGCAAACTATTATATGGAAAAACAGTGATTCAGCCTTCCATGAAGTTTCCTTGTGCTCAAATCTGATTAATTAATCAGCTGCCATTAAATTAAAAACATTGGAAGTCTAAATTTTCAATCCTTCAACGTCTCCAATCTAGCAATGCCATTCAGAAAATCATCTTGGAAAATATCCCCCAACATGTGAACCCCACCATGATTCTATCTTTACTTTTATCTCATCCATCATTAACAAAGAAAAAAGCAGTCCATGTATGCTGATGTTGGAAACAGCTGCTTCCTGCCCTCTGGAATTAATAGCAATGTTTGTATAACACTTAAAATTTACCTGCATTGATTTAGTCTGCTGTATGAACAGCAAAGTTTATGAAACACAAAAGACAAAATGAAGCTGAAGTCATCATTTCCAAAGTGATCGAGGTGTGAGGAGAATGGAGAGAGCAGCGTAATGAGTATTCACAAATTTGACTACTTGTTATGAAAGGCATTTAATGAAGTACTAGGGATGTGTGTACTTAAAACAAACAAACAAACCTCTTCCTTCATAAATATCACTATTATTATTATTTTTGTTTTGTTTTTTGAATTTGGTTTTTTCGAGACAAGGTTTCTCTGTATAGCACTTGCTTTCCTAGAACTCACTCACTCTGTAGACCAGATTGGCCTCAAACTCGGAAATCCGCCTGCCTCTGCCTCCCAGAGTGCTGGGATTACAGGCATGTGCCAACACTGCCCAGCCTTCATAAATATTCATAAATATTGATTTGCATTTCCCTAATGACTAATGATGACTAATGATTTTTTTTTTATAAAACACGCAGGGAACTGGAAATTTAGCTCAAATGATAAATAAATTATCTTGCAAGGACAGGACATATGTATGAGCCCCAGAATCTAGAAGGAAAATGTCTCAGATGTGTGGTACATGCTTCTCATCCCAATTCTTGGAAGGCAGAGTCAGATGGATCATTTGAGATCCCCTTGGAAACTAACTTTCCCTGGGCTTTCATGTGTACTCCAGATAGACATTCAAACCTCCTTGCATGCATCAATACATATGTATACACTCACACACACGTATACTCACAGGAATACCCACATGCATGCATATATATACATGGAACTTGCAAATGCTACATATATACATAGATACATAATTTTGAAAAGTCTTGGATATTTATTTAACATTGGTAATATTCTTTTACATATTTCCCAGGAATTTTGCTTTCTCTCTTATATGTGTCCTATATTCTCAGTTGATTGTGCTCCTCCCCTAACTTAGACCTTGAGTATCAAAATCTATAATGTAAATCTGGAATGACAATAATTATCCAGAAATTTGAACCTATTATAACTATTGCAAGTATCCAGCAGTTCTGGCACCATGCATATAAAGAACATTTTGTAATTAATTCTGAGTTAATATATTATGCCAATACACCATACTACTCTATATAAGTAGAAAGTATATTGGTAACTGTTTTTTACACTGTTAGTACAATTTTGTGTGCAAAGACAAAATTAGAACCTTCTAACTGTTAGAAATGATCTTAAAATTATACTTTTTAGAATCTTTATTTTGCAAAATGCAAACTGTTTAAAAGATTAAATTAGTCTTTTACTTTTTGTATGTAATGGAAATACATGATTGTGTTTAAATTAAAACCCTGTTTTATAACATTATTTATTCTTATAATGGATCCTTCTATTTAAAAAATAATTATTATACTAAAGTAAATTTTACATATGTATATGAATGTATTTATAATGTGTATTTTCATATACTGACATAAGCCTAAAATAGTGTTAGCAGTATGTATTGCCGTGTAAAGCCAGAATATAATAAGCACAAGCAGAAAGGTCTACACCTTGTACAACCTACTCAAGAACTTTAAATAGAATAAATATTTGAAAAAAATTCATGAGTGACAATGGAGTCAATTGTTCTCACCATGTCAAGATTGACATTTATATTCTGCATCATGAATATGTGACAATCATCTGCTTGAGTCACCAGCCATGACATTTACTTCTTCCCTTAACATGCTATTGTGAACAAAAAAATTAAATATTATCTCTCACCTCTCCTTTGAGTAATACATTTGCATCCCCTCTGATTAAGAACCTCCTTGACAGACCCCACCCCATCTTTTCTTAATTTTCTCATAGAACACCTGTGAAAGAGTTTGTCAAGAAGTAGAGTTAAGGTTGATTTGCCAATGCCCAGTATCTGTCTTTGCCTATGCGAATTAGTGTTTCACTGTGAGGAAGCAGTTTCATTGTAAGTACACAACTACAAATAAAACTTGGCATCTGACCTCTTGGTTTACGGTATGCTCCCATCTAGAGAAGAAGTCAAGAAGAACTGTGAAACGTGTGTATGACCATTGAAATCTATTATTTACATTTATTTTTGAGATTGTCATGCATGAGTAGGGAATTATGTCATTTTCAATCCACTTTCTTGTCCCTCCAATTCCTTCCATGTCTGTTCTCTACTCCCTCTTAAACTCATGACCTTTTCTTCTTTCACCATTATTATTGTCACTGTCTAAGTTTGTGTGTGTGTATACAATCTCCTGTGTCCACTTAGAGTTGCTACTGTATATATGTGTTTCCCCCTTACCACTTGACACTGAACAATTTATTAGTGGCACTCATACCTACACAAAACCAAGTTTTCTCTAGTAGCTATTAATTGCCTGTAAATCCTAATCTATTGTTGCCTTAAGAATTTTACTCATCTACATTGTTTGGCCACATGGTGTTGATCTTTGAACCAGAGGGTCAGAAAACATTGTAAGAGACAGAGCAGAAAGAAATATGAATATTTAAAAATATAAATATATGTGTTTCACACACTATGATTCTTTCAAACAGTCAACTAAATTTTACAACTTTTATTAAGACAGCATTTTCCCTGTATATTTACATTCCCTGTACATTTCATTTCCTTGGATTCTTTTAACCTTTCTTTTGGTGCCCATCTGACTGTGATGATCTTATATTTCTTAAAGTGATATATTGTCATTCTCATGTTGGAAAAATATAGTTTTGCTGGTCAGAGAATTTAGGATGAATGTTCTTTTATGTGGGTGTATCTTGTTTTTGTAAATTACAATAAGTTATGAATAATACTTCATGTTCCTCTTTCTTGAACTTTCTCCCCTAAAAAATTCCACTTTCTTTAATATTTGTTTCTCTGAAGAGATGGATCATATTTGCCTGCATGTAGAATGAATGCATCATTACTTTTTAACGAGAACATGGTATGTCTATGTTCTCTTCTCCATATTTCTCAGAGCTTGAGCTAGTTCCATTGATGACTTTGTATAAGAGTTTTTATTATGCTTGGAAATTTCTACTTATTGTTCCTATCATTATTTTTTCAGTCTATTCTATAAAAATACCAAATGTATAGTTTAACATATGTCATATCCAATTTTTCATTGTTCATTTGCTCTTTTTAATCTGAATATCTCTGGTATATTTTTATGTTCAGTATTTATTGTCATCTTATTTAATATACTTTTATTCCTATTGATTTGGGCATATTTTATAATCTACAACTTTTAGCCTGTTCATGCTTTTCCTCTAATTTTATAGAACACACACACACACACACACACACACACACACACACACACACACACACTTTTTTTTTAGCAAGACTTTTGTCTACTTTATGGGTTCCTGTTCCTACCACCCTTCTCCACCTCTATTCCACCTTTCCAACCTCCCTCCCATCCCTGCAATACTAGGTGGGAGATAAAGAAGGCTAGAGAGGAAAAGTAGTTTCCATATCAATAGACTACTTCTTGCTGATTGGGGGGTCATATTCCTAACGGCAAGATTTTTCTTCAAGTTAGCATATTTCATTTCTGCTTCTCATCTCTTTGTGCATGACCACTGGATACGCAGTAGCAACAGCAAGGAGCAACCACCAACATCAACAGCATCGGGCGGAGTAGCAGCAGCCACAGCCTCTCTTTATAAACCCTTTCGTGAGTCCTCCAAATCACCAAAGTCATATACTCTCAGAAACTGAATGGAGCTATCAAAATTTCAACCCTGCTAAAACATGAGGCAAATCACAATAAGCTGGTGAGGGCAATCAAAAGCACACCCACATCATACAGCTAATATTAAACAACAACAAAAACTATAAGATTGATGTGATGTGTTTTAAAAGAAACAAGAATTCTCACTCCATATAATCAGTGCTTAATGCTTTTATCTATTACTTTCCTTATTCAAGACAGCAGAGGTGCTAGGACAATTTATCTTTGCCAATGTAACTGTAGTAAATGTCCAATTTTGCATAAGTCTTGTGAAGTTAATGATGGCTATAGTGATTTCATTAGTGCAATGGTTGTCATGTCAAGAATACATCTTTTTGTTGCATGTCTTCCCATCCTGTACTCTTGCATTCTTTTAGATGTTTTTTTGAGATGTCTCCTAAACACTGGAGAAGGTCTTGATTACTTCTTTCTTAGTTGGATCCCAACTTTCCCTTGTCACTTAAGTCACTTAAGTCAATTATGGTTTTCAACCTTGGTCATTGTCTGCAGTAGTAAGGAGCACTAAATACCTTTCTACCCATAAGTAAGACAAGTACCAATAATCAAACTCAGTAAGCCAAACACACAAAAAGACTTTAATTAAATTTAGTTTTCATGAGAGTTAGGACTTTCTTATTATTTACCAACTTTATCAATGTGTGTGTGTGTGTGTGTGTGTGTGTGTGTGTGTGTGTGTGTGTGATGTGTGTGTGCGCAAGCATGTATGCATCTATGATCAGCAATGGGGTAGAAGAGGTAAGGCTGAATTGAGTAGACTAACTAAGACCACAGCTACTTTAAATGTAACATTAGGAAATGTGGAATAGGTCCAATAGTGGGAATCTAAGAAACTCTAGAAGCAGACAGGTGTTTCCCTCACAGGTGTGTGTGTAGGATGTTTGCTCTGCCCATGGAACAAACTCAGCTGGGAAGTTCTGAGGCCATGATACTTAGAGAGCAAAGTTTATCACAGATACCACATAAGGAAACAAATTCTGTGATAATTTGTAGAACTCAATCTAATGGAGAGATGACTTCCTTTGATGAGCATTGGGATTAACATTGACTTAACACTAGAAATAATGGATCACACTGGGGAAAAGAAATTTTTGAGGGGGATTCATACCACTGGAAAGTCCAAAATTATGTGACAGCTTATTTCCTAGGGAACTAGGATGTTACATGTTCTTCTAGCACCTGGAAGACCTGTCCAGATGAAAGGTTGCCTGTCTCTTGCACAGAAGATAGAATATTCCTAGTCATGCCCTACCAGTTTGGGATTCTAATGAAGGCTGTCTGGTGGCACTGATCAAGTTTTCCCTCAGTTTTCATCACCTGCTTGGAACTTTGCCAAGGGGAGAAATAGTAGTTTTGCTTCCCTCTTCTTATATCATAGAAATTTTGAAGGGAGGGTAAATTTATTAATTTGTTCTTGATTCTTGAATGACACAATCTACCTAAGCAGGCTGGGACACATTTATAATCCCACAGGATCTGGAGAGAGTTTAAGATGAATCTGGACTACATAAAGATCCTGTCTCACAGTAAAACAAAACAATACAAGAAATTAAAATAAAAACAAAATCGGTACAATTAAAAATGAAAGTTCATTTAAGTCATTTTTTTAAATGATGTGAATTTTAAAAATCTACTTTTCGGGCCATCCTGGGGTCTAAAATATCTTTCTGTTAACAGTGGCTGCCATGCCAGGTACTATCTCTGGATCCTTGCTCTAGATATCTCACAAACTGAGCTGATTATCCCTCCACTTTTACTGGTTCTCTTTTCCTGAGTGACCTGTCTCGTCTTTCCAACTGTGGCATGAGCTTGTTCTATTAAATGGAAAGAGATTAATTAAACTGGCCTGTTAAGTTGATGAAAGTCATTATCCAGCAGACTCTTTATGGTTGTGTGGGAAGAAGGCTGAGCAGGAGAATGGGTAGAAACAGAACAGGAACCATCAGGCTAGATGTAGAAGCTTCTCTTAGACAAAAACAAATATCAAAATCAATTCCGAGTTGTTTTTCTAAGACTGTCTCCAGAATGTTCCCTATCAAAAGCAGAGCCTCAAAATCAAAGACACTGAATCAGAAAGAGAGGTATTTTCATGTTCAAACAAAGATGCTTACTTATCTGATACATGTGCATGTTTGCATACCTTTGGGATAATGTTTGGCAGCACCAAAGACTATGACCATGAGGAACTATGGTAGCAGCCAATAGTAAGCAGGAAGCCTGGGCCAAAGGACAAATGGCACAGGAGTGGACAGGATGGATTTATGCCAAAATTACCACAAACTTTCTGCGTGACCCCTAGTTAACCCCTTTTCCTCTTCAAGCCTCAGTTCATCCTCAAAAATAGCTTAACACCAACATCTTATTTATTTTGTTTCTTTATTTCATGCACAAATCTTTACGACATTAACATGAACCAGGAGAAAGTTCATGGAATTCGGGTTGCTCTGAGTAATACACGATAAAAGTGATGATCATTATGGCAAGAGGGGGGCAGGTAGAGAGAAGGAAAAGATGGGAGAAAGAGTTCTTATGGTTTTGATAAGATACAAATTTATGAAAACACTCTTCTTTGCTGGGTAATGGAGTTTTGCAGGAGGAAATAAATGATTTGTGTCTATTAAAGAAGAAAGAGCAACAACCGCACATTTCTGAGAGCCTCATTAAATGTGTTCTGTTTCCCACACTGTCTCTGCTCATTTGGGTGAGCACTGAAGTGCACAATAAAAGGCTGAATTAAGTGCAGGGCTAAATGAAGCAATTAATTCTCTTTCCCTTTTCTCTCCAATACAATGAAGGTGTGAAACAGAATGTTGAGTAGCCTGAGGTTGACCTTTGCTGATCTGCTACTTGCCATACACCCTCTGCCACGTGCAGAATGCACTATTTCTCTCCAGTCTCAGACATATATGCCTATGCAAAACTTCAAAATCACTTCATAGTATGATACAACTATATCGTTATAGTATAGTAGTCATAAAGAATAAGTCTCTGAACAACTTTAGTTATTACATTTTACCCCCTCTGTCAAATAAAGTTGGGCTTTACACTCGTCAATGCTTACAACTTCAAGAGCAGAATTTGGTACAGAATTTAAAAAAAAATAAACCCTTTCCATGAATTTATATATGACTAGTAGATAGGACACAGCTTACTTGTAGACACTGAGTTCATGGATAAGTGGGTCTTAGTAATCTTTGCGCATGCTCTTGCGAGAATGGAAGCACATGGCTATGTCCATGAAGACATTAAAGGTCAACAAATAACCATTTATATCATTCTCATGGATGATGCTGTTAGGACAGAATTTCTTAGTGGTTTGGTGCTAAACAATCCATCTAGACTTGCTGTCAATAAACTCAGATTCCCTCCTGTCCTCTTTTTCCCAGTACTGGAATTACAAATAAGTCACTATACTTGCCCTTCCTATATATTTTTTGAGTTTCAAAGTCAGATCTCATTGTGCTTAACACAAGTATTTGCAAATTGTGTCATCTCCCTGCCTTGGAAGTGTGGTTGCTGGTCTTGAATGGGTCATGTGACAATTCTGAGTATTGTTGCGTTCTATTCTACGGACCAATGAATACTTCCTTCTCCCAGAAACTTACTGTTATTCCACAAAGCAACTTTTGTCAAGCACATTATATAATTCCAAGTCAATTCTAAACACTTTGGAATGCTTACTGTCTTTTCTATTTACTGTCCATTCTAGTTACTTCACAATTACAATATTTATTTAGGTATAAATTAATTTATTACTTGTTTCTTAGACAGTAGACATATCCCCAACTGTATGACTGTATGTTACGGCCATAATTGTCATTAGACTTTTGTTGATGAAGGAGAACTCTGATTATGCATTCATCCTGCCCTGTAGTCTGGCAGTCACATTTTTTTCATGGAGGATCTGACCCTGTGGGGATTAAGGCAAGATCTCATACAATACTATATCCTGCAGATATTTCATATTTACATACAGCTTTCAGACATGGAAGGTTTTTCTTCCTTATTAAATTTCTCAGAGAAAAATTAATTATCATAGCATAATTATGGGGAATGAGCTAATATAGAAACATTTAAGTAAATGCATCTCATAGTGCATACTATATTCCAGTACAGTGCTATATAATTAGGATAAAACTTATTTAATCATCCCTGCAGTATGATTATACTAGATTCTGACCTACCTGGTGAGTCTAGATTATCAAATATTGAAAAATATTTAATAATGAATCAACACAAACTATTAACAAAATGTAATTTGTGAACTATTCATTAAATTATTACTAGCTTTTAATAGAAATTAGTATAAATGCTTACACCAGTGAAATTGGCAGACATTACTACAACACTGAAGATTTTGAAATAGGTGAAATTAACATTAACACTAAAATATAGCTGAAGCACGAAAATTTACTTTATTAATGACAAAGTCATTCTGTCTAACTTCCACATCTCTGTACAATAGCTCTACTCAGTGATGCCGTATGCTAATAATGAACTGCATAGTAAATGCTCAATAATTGTTAGCAATCATTCAAATGGAAATGGGCATTTTTCTCACTGCATATCTGTGCCTTCTTTAAACAAGCTCTCTCATCTCTGACAATATTAGTTCTTTACCTAAATACTGATGACTATTATTAACAACAGAATAATCATTACTATTTTTGCTCCTATTGTATCTTTGATATATTGCCCCCATTTAAAGTGGATATAAAATAAATCATCATCTCCTGCTGTACCAATATTTTGGGGGCTATGAGGTTGAATATTTGTTGCTGAGAGAGTACAGTTCAAAGTGTGCTGATTTGGAGAATATTGGCATCCTCAATGTAGTGGAAAGAAATCTGTTCAATGGAAGAGTGATAGGACAATGCCACAGCTGTATTGTTCCTCCCTCAGGTTTATACTACTTAACAGAGATGTTGTGATAAAATGTTCTGAGTCAAGGACAACTATACCACTTGTTTGGGGAGTGATTATATTTGATCACTTTTTCACCACCCAAATACCAGTAGGCCAGTACTTATTTTACTGGCTTAAAGTGATACTCGATGGAGAAAAGGGGATGCAAGCGTCATAAATTAGAAAAAGAACCTGAATAAAGTCCTTGCTGTGCAGAGCTTGTGGCTTCTCCATGCTTTTGGAGTCTGTACTCTTCTAATGAAGTAAAGAATGCTGTTTACCAGATAGTTCAAGGTGCTGAGGACTTTGACATGATCGTTACAAAGTTCCTGATTGCAAAATACTCAGAGAACATACTGCCAAATAGTCTTAAGTAGATGGTTCTCGAAAATGCTGGAAGGATACAGCAAAAAGAACATACACGTCTTCTCTGAAGTGTTAGGAACAGAGTTATAAACATCAATGACTAAATCAATAGGTGGTGTGAAAATTCTAGATTGAGAAACTAATTAAACAGGTCTCTAGACATTTTGAGAAACTTAAGTTAGGGTAATGACCTTGCCTGAGTAAGCTTCCAGTTTGTAGCTGAGACATGAAATAAGAACCTCTAGGTTTCCACCCCACATATCGTCTATTTTCTTTTATTAAGAGTATTTTCTGTGCATGTTAAGGTGAGAGGTTGGCTCTGTGGAGTTGACTTTCTCCTACTACCAAGATTGACCACAGCCCCATAGGTTTGTTCAGTAAGTTCTTTTACCTAATGAACCACATCCCAAGTACTTAGCATTTAATTTCTACACACACTTTCCATATTATGGATGCACTTCTACTTCTGAAATAGGGCTGGGTGAATATATTCAACATCTACTAAGATTCAAGCTCCAAAATTTTTAATCCAATCCATTTAAGTTCTCTAAATTAAAAGTTATGTATTAATAAATTATAAAGTATAAATATTTACCCTGCTTGGTACAATTAATATTCAAAAGCTAATAATGGTTCTTTGTATACATTTATTTTCAGTACCCGTGAACTTTACCAAATATCTGTAAGATGCAGAGAAAACCACGACAGTGACACTCTTATTTTACTTTTATTCATTCTGTTTCCCAGTAATTTCCCCTAGTTTGCATCCATTTAAACCTTTCCAGATTCCCCCCTCCAAACTTTCCTGTACTCTCTTTATTCCTTATCAAATTGATGACCTGTTTTCCTTTGGTTAATATATATATATATATATATATATATATATATATACACCTACTACAATCTGAGTCTGATTAATGTTGTTTGTGTGTATATAAATATGATATGATTTCAGGCTGACCACCAGGTACTGAAAAACCAATTATTATCCTTACCCCTAGGAGTGACTATTGTGTTCTCTCAGAATTCAGTAGGCTGTCTACAGTCCTTTGTCTAGGAATATGCCCTGGAAAAAGTCCCATTCTGTAATAGCATGTCTATTGATACTATCCTTGTCTGTATCCTTGTGTTAGTCAACTGCATATTTAAGAATCATAAGTATAGTGTAGCTTGCCTCTAAATGATTGCACACACAATCTTTAACTGACTTCCCATTGCTACTGTTTCCTCTTTTGTGATGTTCCCTGAAGATTGTGTAGCAATGTCTTTGATTTATGGAATCCAATAAGCTCTTAAAGGTGATTCACATTTACAAACCTAGGCTTATTTCATAGTTGCCATAAGTAATATGACTACCATATATTCTCAGTTTTTCTCCTTTTCAAATATTCCAAAAGAGAATTTGTCCTCTTTTCCAGGGACTTTGCATCGACTATCTCAATGATGATAGATCAGAAATATTCAAGAAGCAGGTGCATCTGCATATAGCATCTGCAGATTTTTTGTCACCGTTTCATTAGTAATATAAACCCATTTCTATTGCACTTATATTAGCTGTATTAAGTGACATAGGAGTGATTTAAAGGATCCTTGAGGATGTACCCAAATTCATGTAAGTACTACACTACATCATTTCAAGAGGGACTTCAAAAGTCACAGATTTTGATATACTTAGAGCAAGATTTTGTAATAATTTACTTTGAAATATGTAATAAATAAGAGACACAATCACTGCTGAGTATATATTCTATACTCATATATATATATATATATATATATATATATATATATATATATATATATATATTCTAGTCAGCCAAAAGTAAACAATAAAGTAAAATAGACAGTTAATAGAAAGCCTGATGAAGCAAAAAAAATGGTTATGTAAATATTCAAAGGTAGATAGATACATAGATAAGAAAGCTACATAGTTCAGTATGTAATATATAGATGGGGTTATAACACAGTAACTGGGCAAGGAAGAGATTTTAAACATGTGGTGCCTCTAAAGTGTGCTTTGCTCTGGGAGTTTGTTTCATGAAAAAGAAATCTTACTATTGACAGATGAAGCTGGTGCCAGTTACTTTTTGTGTCTTTAACAGATATTTCACAATTTTTCATAAATTTTTAAGACTTTACTTCCTTAAATATTTCAATTTATCAAAATTTAAATTTGTTCCAAATGTATGCATTAATACACTTGGGGAAAATGGAAAATGATTAATTTTGCATAATAGTACTCTTTGATGTTACAACCATATGTCTTCCTTAGAGACAAGCTTCACTTCAGTTTACCTAGACAATTTAATTGTCTTGCTTTTTTAAAGGTGCCAGTAACAAAATCTCTTTTCCAAGATCTAAAACACAGATTTGGAGTTGAATCTAAAAAAAATAAAAAATAAAAAAATAAAAATAAAAAAAAGCAAAAGTAATGAACTGAATGACTTAACTAAAGATAAAATATTCTCTTACATCTCCTATTCTTCAGTCTTATGGATTGTCTGTTCATATTTCCTTGTCCAACTGAATCCCAGCCTCACTGCTATGGCAATACAAAGATTAATGATCACCTTTCTTTCTAGCTTTGAATGTAAATAAACTACTATCAATTAATACACATGTTAAAAGTCTTACAGTATATATACCGAATTAATAATAATAATAATAATAATAATAAGTCTTACAGTTTATACATTCTAATTTGAGAAAGTCATAAGAAGCATTAGATATTTCACAGTTTTTTGGTTACTGGGTATTCTTAGAACAGTATTTGATATTGAGACATCAGGTGATAACTTTCAAGGGAGCCCTGGAAAGTTCAATGTTGGCTTGGTTTGGTTTGTGATGCATATGGTACTACATTTATATTATCAAAAATATCTAGAATGTAAGATCACCCATAAAGACAATTCTGATTATGAAGTTATTCTCCCACTGCTGATGTTACCTGAAGGAGTTCATTTTGCCTTTGAAACCTAAAATAAATACTTCACGTGTTTTTCTTTATTTTTTTCTTCTTTTTCTATTTTTGTTTTTTATATTTATTTTCTATATTCTTTGTACCATCTTACAATCCCACCAGCAGTGAAGGAGTGTTCCTCTTTCTCCACATCCTCACCAGCATCTGCTGTCTCCTGAGTTTTTAACCTTAGCCATTCTGATTGGTGTGAGGTTTTGATTTGCATTTCCCTAATGACTAATGATGTTGAGCATTTCTTAAGGTGATTCTTGGCCACCTGAATTTCTTCAGGTTAAAATTCTTTGTTTAGGTCTGTACCTCATTTTTTAATAGGGTTATTTGGTTCCCTGGGGTCTAACTTCTTGAGTTCTTTGTATATATTGGATATTAGCCCTCTATCGGATGTAGGGCTAGTAAAGATCTTTTCCCAATTTGTTGGTTGCCATTTTGTCCTTTTGATGGTGTCCTTTGCCTTACAGAAACTTTTATAAAAGACAAATATTATTTTTAGTTGGTGTAAGAAAGCAGGATGAACAGACATGAAATTTAACCTCCATTATTATATAAATACTATTAAAATATTGTACAACTTAATCTAATCTACATCTCTGTAAAATCAAGATAAGATTGTTTGATCACATTCCAGTGAATAAAACAAAGGGAATGTTGATGAAAGAGCATCTGTACAGAATAAGCAGTTAGGGCATTTGTTATTACTATTGAACTGGTATTTCTGACACTTTATGTATTATAATGGAGATAAGTAATAAAAATGAATATTCTTCTAAGTTGTTCCTATAGCTCTTATTGCCGTCCCCAACAAACATATGCCTCAGTCACACTGTAAGTATAGAAGAGCAGTTTTCTATATTTTAATCAGGAAATCAATGTGATAACTTCCTTAAGCCAGCTCTTATTGCAAACAATTAGTAAGTAGCACTTCAGTAGGTGTGTCTTTTTTTCCTCATCAAAAGAATAACAGACAAGGATTCTATATGCATTTTGTTTGTTTTGCTTTTTTTTTTCTTTTTAGCTATTAGTAGTTTATATGGGGAAATAAAAACAGTGTAAAATATAAAATAGAGTATGAGGCAAAAATAACCATGTGCTTTGGCAGGATGTGGGGCAGGGTTACACACAGTTACACAGGAAAATGAGAGCTAACTAGAGCAACACAAAATATAATTTTCATAAAAATCTTTCTCAATCAAAATCTGTCATTCATTTTAAAACACCAAAAGGAGACATAGTAGAAAAGACATATGTCAATGCAATTCTCTGATTTTTTTTCTTAGAAACACATATGTAAAATTTCCAATGTTGTTTTCTCTTTTAAATGTCATTTCCTTTTGATGTCAAAGTGTTAAAATCATTTTTAGATATCATAATTGTCAAAAAGCTACCAAACTACATTGAATTTTTCAGACATTCATAAATTAAGAGATATGGACATTACTTCTATTGCTGTAGTCTTTATAACCATCTAGCTACTTACCAGAAATACATTAAATATTAGAAAGGGTACTTTATAGATAGAGAAGACAGAAGGAAAAGAAAGAAAACATGAAAGTAGGAGGGAACATTTGTTAAGAATAAGAGTTCCTGCTAGAAGGAGGAAGAAATGGGAGATTCAAGTGAAAATAAAAATTATCAAAACTCTTCATTGAAACATGTAAAAGTACAATGTAAGGGTTAATATTTTCTTGGTTGAACCCATGACTTATTACTTGATATTGTTTTTACTAGTCATTATATTTAAATAACTCTCATTTTTGTATGCTCAACTAGAAAAATCAACAGTATGTTGATGTCTGCCTTATACATAAGGCACTACTAGGCATTGAGGTCATGAGGGGACAAATTGGTCTAGGAAACTTCTGTCCTAGAACCATACTTCAAGATGATATCAACTTGGAATCAAATTTATTATTATAACAAAGTCATGAAATATGGTATCTGTTATTATTACTGTTGTTATTTGTCTGCTTCAAGCATGATATTTCAGGCCGATAACCCATAAACCCTCTATAAATGAAGAGAGGAGAGCTTGAGGGGCCTTTCATTGGAAAGCTACTTTCATTATGTTGAGAAAATGAAAAGCATTATTTATTTGTGAGTAACAGCTACCCAAAGAAAATATAACACACTTGACTGCAGGTTTCTTTTCTGGGTATAAAGAGATAACTGGTGCAAAAGTGTCATCTGTCAAACATTCTAAAGACTTCAACTCCTACAGAATCCACTAATGTATTCCTGGGAGGAACTATAGTACCCCAATCCTGCCTGTCATGTAAGTTCTAGGTACTGTACATTAATAAGGAGAAGGAAATATGCAAAAATATTCTATCTTGTGTAACTGATTGCGAATCCTGAAATAGGAATAGGAGGAAAATATGAACACATATGTGCCATATGAATATTCTGCTGACCTCCCAGAGACCTCTAGGTAACAGGGTATCATTTATGCCATATTGCACAATATGATACAACAACATCTTTCTGCTTTCATAGTATAATGGTCAGAAATACCCCTGGACATATTTTAAAGCCAGACTTCCATAAATTTTATTTCTTATATTCATGATGGCATATGGATTCTAACTTGGCCTCTGGAGAAACTTACTAGTTGGCTAGTACAACCAACACTTTGAAAATGACATTCTGAGAGGCTCCTTCAGAAGATGTCACCATATATTTAATTTTTTTTTTGGCTTTTGAGATTATATTTATATCATTCCCCCTTCCTCCTTCCTCCATACAAACCCATATTGCTCTATTCACTTCCTTGCTCTTTACACACACACACACACACACACACAAACACACACATCATACACACCACACACACAGACACACCACACACACACTACACACACACATACCACGCACACACACACACCACACACACACCATACACACACCACACACACACCATACACACACCACACACACACCATACACACACCACACACACACACACACACAAACACACACAACATCACAGAGAAAGAGAGAGAGAAAGATGGAGACTAACCCACACATATGTATATATAGATGTATATGATATGCATAGGTGTGTGTGCATGAGCAATGATGTTTGCATGAACATGTAGACTGATAAATATTTCCTTTACAGAAGTCTTTGGTCATACAGATTGGTGTTTACCAGTATCTATAATTAGATAATATTTACAAATACTTTCCTGAGGAAATAATTTTCAGGAATTCAACAGAACATTCATCTAGAAATGGTTTCTAAAGAAAATGTGGGGGAGGGGACTTTCACAGACCATTAACTTTAATAAATTCAACAAATATCATCTCACCTCCTGGAGAGTTATAATAAAAAAGTATACAACATTCTGTGAGCTGCCCTGGAGGCATAGGATCTGATTATTTAGTTCAATGATTTCAAAACATACTTGATTACAGACCACTTTTTCATGTCAATCTTATTTACTCTCTTTATAGACATGTCCTTTGGAGGTCAAAACTCAATTATGATGATAAAAAGAAGTTAAGCTAAGTTCCCAAGAAGCCACACCTTCAAATGGAAAAAGAGAGTCAATATTAGGTTACACTAGCTTGGCTTCATGAGAAAAGAGATGTAAAAGGAATTTTAAGAAGTATCAATTGTTAAAATTAAAAATAGATGTGACAGAATTTAAGGATGGAAAATATGAGATGGTTCCCAAAGTTTGATGAATTATGCAAGAGTACAATGTCTAGCTTTAGGAAGGTGGAAGTTATGAAGCATTGCTTAGTCTGGCTGAATTCAGTAGAATAACATCAAAGTCAATGGCTGCTGGGACAGGCCCAAACTTGCTTATGGATGATCAATATGGTTTTGTAAATATGATGAATAAACAAAAGTTGTATCCAGCAAAAACATTGGCATGAGCAAGTTTCAATGTAGACTTCCATTTTATTTTCACAACTGCTGTTATGGCTTTACAAATGAGATCATAACTTCTGTTCATCCCCAGTCAACACCCAACCTACCTCCATCCCAGGAGCTATAAAGACTGTGCTAAGACATAAATCCCATTGTGTCATTCTTTGCTAAAGTGCCTTCCAAACAAAATCATTACTGTGTTTTCTGAAAGACATGGGAACCCATTCTCTCTCTGATTGCCTCTGACGTTTCCTACTTAGCTGATGCTGAGACTGTCTGTCATATAAGCTGAAATTTTCAACCATACCAGATGAGGTCTCTGCACTTTCCGTGGAGTGCTTTTCCCATGGTTGAGACAATGCTTTTATAATTCAAGTACCTCAGGTCTTCCCCATGAGCAAAGGCTTCCCTAACCATTTTCTGTACCCCACTCCTTTTCTGTAGTTACCATCTGATATGCCATTCAGTATTTATCGGCACTGGCCGATATTGTTTATATTATTTTTGTTCATCTCCTTATTTTCTCCATGTTAATGTAGCAATTTAGTGCTTGTAGTGGCTATTCCTGGTTGTCAACTTGACTATATCTGGAACGAACTACAGTCTAGAATTGGAAGGCTCAACTATGATCCTAATTTGGAGGCTCAGAGATATAAATTTCTGACCTGGATCTTGGCATGGAGACCTTGAAGGATAGTGACTAAGACAAATTGGTACCAGCGTAGTGGGGTATTCCTATGACAACCTGATCATGTTTTGGGGAGGGTTGTGGAAGGACTTTGGAACTTTGAGCTAGAAAAGCTGTGGAAAGTTCTGTAGGAGCTTGGAAGACAAAGTTACGAACAGTGCAGAAGATGGAGGCCTGGCTTGTGAAATTTCAGAGGGAAGATTAAAGACTTTTAAAGTGGCCATGTTTTGATTGTGAAGATTCTGTGGTTTTGGTTAGCTGGGGCTGAAGATAAGTAACAAGATACCAGAACCACTAAAGCAAACCTTTGTGTTACTGGGACTATTGATGCTGGTTAGCTGGAGCTAAGAAATTAACGGTGATTAAGAAGAGACCAGCATCACTGAGATAAAATCTTCTTGGAAGTATTTTCTGAGAGCACAGAGAGTGTGTTCCAGAGATAGCCACAGTTGTATTTTGTGCTGTGGCTGGACTTGGTACTGTGTAAGAATCACTCAGATGGTACTGGTTTTGAAGGCATGAAGGGCTCATGAAGAGCAGTTGAGGCTCTTGGCACAGTGAGAGGCCACAGAAGGCCATTGGTGAAGGTGCAGCCTCAGTTGCAATTGATGGCCCAGGACTTGAAGGTGTCATGCATAGGAGCAGAGGCATGCCAGTACCATGCCATAACCACCAAGGACAGCAGCAGCAGTGGAGTACAGACAGCTGGAGCCTAGAAGACAAGCTGTGTGCTACAAAGGGCAGAGCTGAAGAAGTGACCCAAGCCCTTGGAGGAGCCCAGAAGATCATGAGTTGGATCCCAGTCACTGAACTATCAGAGTTTGAGTTTTGCTTTTGGTTGTGACTGTACCCTGATATGTTTCCCTCTTGAAGGAAGAAAGTATTTTAGGGGAGCCCACAGTTGAAAGACTCTGAATTTTTAAAAGACTTTGAATTTTAAAGATATTGGATATTTTAAGGTGATTGAACTTTTAATATGTAAAGACTGTGGGACTTCTAAAGTAATTTAGATCTTGGGGATGAATAAGAAAGTAAGGGTTGAGGCTTAATAATGATGTGTTTGTGTGTCAAGTTGACAAGAGGTCAATTGTACTGGCTAGTTTTGTGTGTCAACTTGACACAGGCTGGAGTTATCACAGAGAAAAGAGTTTCAGTTGGGGAGGTGCCTTCATGAGATCCAGCTGTGGGGCATTTTCTCAATTAGTGATCAAGTGATGAGGGCCCATTGTGGGTGGTTCCACCTTTGGGCTGGTGCTCTTGGGTTCCATAAGAGAGCAGGCTGAGCAAGCCAGGGGAGCAAGCCAGTAAGAAACATCCCTCCATGGCCTCTGCATCAGTTCCTGCTTCCTGACCTGCTTGAGTTCCAGTCCTGACTTCCTTTAGTGATGAACTGCAACATGGAAGTGTAAGCTCAATAAACCCTTTCCTCTCCAACTTGCTTCTTGGTCATGATGTTTGTGCAGGGATAGAAACCCTGACTAAGACAATGCTATATAAATCTTGAAATTTGAGCTGCATTTTTTTGAGTTTTTTTTAAAAATATTTTTATTTTCTATATTCTTTGTTTACATTACAAATGATTTCCCCTTTCCTGGATCCCTCCTCCCCATATGTACCATAAACCTTCTTCTCTCCATCCATCCCTCCAATCACCTCCCTCCTTTTTCTCTGTCCTTATATTCCCCTCCAATGCTAGATCAATCCTTTCCAGGATCAGGACCCTCTCCATACTTCATGGGAGTCATTTGTTATGCAATTTGTGCCTTGGGTATTCAGGGCTTCTGGGCTAATTAATATCCACTTATCAGAGATTGCATTCCATGTGTATTCTTTTGTGATTGGGTTACCTCACTTAGGATGATATTTTCCAGATCAAACCATTTGCCTAAAAATTTTGTGAATTCATTGTTTCTAATTGCTGAGTAGTATTCCATTGTGTAAATACACCACATTTTCTGTATCCATTCCTCCTTTGAGGGGCATCTGGGTTATTTTCAGCTTCTGGCTCTTATAAATAAGGCTGCTATGAACATAATGGAGCATGTGTCTTTATTGCATGCCAGGGAATACTTTGGGAATATGCCCAGGAGAGGTATAGGAGGGTCCTCTGGAAGTGTCATGTCCAGTTTCCTGAGGAACCTCCAGACTGATTTCCAAAGTGGTTGTACCATCTTACAGCCCCACCAGCAGTGGAGGAGTGTTCCTCTTTCTCCACATCCTTGCCAACACCTGCTGTCTCCTGAGTTTTTGACCTTAGCCATTCTGACTGGTGTAAGGTGAAATCTCTGGGTTGTTTTGATCTGCATTTCCCTAATGACTAATGATGTTGAGCACTTCTTAAGGTACCTCTCGGCCATCCGAATTTCTTCAGGTGAAAATTCTTTGTTTAGATCTGTACCCCATTTTTTAATAGTGTTATTTGGTTCCCTAGGGTCTAACTTCTTGAGTTCTTTGTATATATTGGATATTAGCTCTCTATCAAATGTAGGGTTGGTGAATATCCTTTCCCAATTTGATGGTGGCCGTTTTGTCCTTTTAACAGTGTCCTTTGCCTTACAGAAACTTTGTAATTTTATGAAGTCCCATTTGTCAATTCTTGATCTTAGAGCATAAGCTATTGGTGTTCTGTTCACTAACTTTTCCCTAGAAGAGAGTTTTCTTGTATACATGGAATATTGGTGTCATTAAGGCTGGGGTTATCTTTCTTGTATACTCATTTAGCAACCACAGGTAATGTCATTAATTTGTTGGGTTTAAGCTCATCCTGGCATCTCCATATTTACCACAGGCAAAAGAGGAAGCAAAATAGGGTAGGTGGAAAATATTGAGGGGGTCAGAAGTAAAAGTATTAAACATCACTTTCTTCTACACCTCTTTGGTCAAAGTGCAGTTCTATGAACTCATTCTTATAGAAAACCTCTGATGTCTACTTCAACTGTCTGTTGAGAAGGAATACCTAGGGTCAACTTCATTGGGACAATGACTTCCAAGCCAGTTCTAGGCCCTGAGAGTCATCTGAGTCAGTAAAAGGAGCAGGAGGGATGGGAGCAAATTGAAAAGATGAGAAAGAAAAGAAAGGGGACGAGGAGCAGGAGACAGAAAGAAAAGATGTAGTTGGAACAGAAAATAAATTGTATTCAGTTCACTCTAGTACAAAGCTAAAGATACATTTCATGGTAGGAAGAATTTTTTTTGTACTGCTCTTGTATTTCCTCATATCAAACAATGTCTAATGTATAACATTTCAACACAAAATATATCGTGTTTTCTATCTATATATATGTATATACATATTGTTGTGGGTTTGGTCTAATGCTACATAAATTATGTTAATTTGGTCCCCAAATGTCACAATAATCCACATGTAAGATGATGAGGGACCCTGCCTGCATGTGTTTCTGATTGGTAAATAAATTTTCTGGTGGACAATCCCAGGACAGGGAGACAGAGAGACTTTAGGATTCCTGGGCAAGGGTCTGAGGAAGAAACAGGAGAGAACCACCATGCCAGGAAAGGTGTAGATGTCTGGCCTGCAAGATGCTGTGCAGAGACTATAGCTGTGATATAGGTGCTGGGAAACTCAGCATGAGAGGGCTACAGGTCTGGGTCATGGTCAGCCAAGAAGAAATATGGGTTTTTTTGTAAGTAATGACTCAGGGATATTGAAAGGGGAGAATGTTAGCCACATGGAGGTTTGGAAGTGGCGCAGCCATTGAACTTCTAAGGCATATTAAAATACAAGTGTGTGTGTGTGTGTCTTTCATTTGGAAACAGAACATTGGGGTGAGTTTTGAGAAAAGTGCCACCACCACTGACAGGAATATATATATGCGTGTGTGTGTGTGTGTGTGTGTGTGTGTGTGTATGTCTGTGTGTCTGTGTGTCTGTGCGTGTCTGTGTACATGGGTAGATAGATACATAACACATGTATTTAGATGCATTATAAAACTGGATGTGCTACATTCAGCATGATACATATGTGTATATGCGTGTCCATGTCTTTGTATATATTTATGTATTTATGTTTACATGCATCTAATGTAAATATAATAGTCTCATATTCTATTGAGGCATAATCAAATCTTTTAGGCTATGGTCTACATGATTAAATTGAAATATTTACAAAATGATCACCTATTATTAGTGGCTCCAATATCAATGTTATTTATATTGGTGTTATCAGTGGAGATTGAGATGAACAAAATTCCGAACTTCTTGGGGCTTGGGAGAAAAGAGAAAGATTTCAGTCGCCAGCATCATATTCTTCATAGTCTCCTGTAGTGATATCAGACATATCCTGCGACATAATTGCATCAATAAGAAACTTAGAAGGTGAGATAAGTGCACATGCTTTACAATGCCTTCCAATAAAATGCTAAGCATCCTTCTTAAAGGTGTGTGATCAAGAGCAGGTTAGTAAGACAATGGAAAAGAAATCCTTTCCATGGCCACCAGGACAAAGCCTAACCAACAATCATGCTAACTACAATTCTAGAATGTTTTGCTTTTATATAATGATAACATAAGCATCCATACTACACATAAATAAATACAGATAAGGTCCACTCAGAGTCTTATTAAAATTTTGATTTTTATTTTCTATTGTTTGAGCTACCACACTCAGAATCCTGCTTGCAGACCCCTTTAATAAGCATTTTACCTGCTCTTCTACATCCTAATAAAATAGGGCTTATGTGTAGGGCTTACAGACTAAAGAAGAAAGGCTAAGCTTAAATTCTAATTCACATATCTATTTGTGTGATGCACCTTAAATGTCATCCACCAAACCCTCCTTCTCAGTATAATAAAACTGTGTGTGAATGACACCTTTATACAGACTCACAGAGCACAAGCTACACAGTGACCCAATGGCTGCCTTTTGAAAAATAGATCCCTGCTTAGCAAAGGATGCAAATATAATTACGACACAAGGGTAGTATGTAAAACTTCTCAGCTTAGAAAGGCCCTATATATTTGATTTGTATTTTTTTTTTAAAAATAATGTGGAAGTTATTTTTGTAAAAGAAAAACATTAATTAGTATCATTATTTTAAATTATAACAGTATCTGATGTGTTATATTCTAGTTAAAATAAAAATAAAGGAAGCAGCTATATATTTCCTAATATTTCATGAATAAAGCAAATACTGATTAACTTAAAGCTGACATTTAATTCCAGATCACCTAATCACTGCTTTTCATTAAGGTTTCTTGTTTAATTATTTTGCTTTGTTTTTGCATTGTTTGGCTGGAAAGCTGACACATCTCACGTTGAACAAATGAGTGACTTGTGCTGCATCCTGAGTCATCCTTTCTATCTTCCTGTTTGTATTTGTTCTCTTGTTTGTTTCTTTATCTGCATATTCTCTAAATATTTAGAATATAGCAATACACTTGGCCCAAAATATATACCTATATTTTCGATCTTTTTGAACATTTTTACATTTGAAAGAAAACCCTATTCCTTCCAAATTTCAGGAAAAAATAAAAACAAAAGATACAGTAAGTACAAAGACTAATCTTCAGGTTGCTTTACAGAGTAGATACAGAGCAACGACAAAGGAATGAAAGGATGGAGGGCAGGCGTGAAGACAGAGAGGGAACAAATGCTGGTGTTGAATCTTCCAATTATAATGCCTCATTGTGTGCCCATTGTCTGAGTGACTTCATACATGCATCTGATAATTCAGGGATCTGTTTGATACATTATTTATTAATATGTTTAAAATTATTTGTGATACACTACAAATCAATAATGAGTGCCCATGCCCGTGGTAGACAAACAGCCATTCATACCTGAAGATGTGTTACGGTGACTTATAAATGGTTCTTTAAATGCTCTATGATTTCCTACCTTGCTTTCCTGAACCTCAGCACTAACAGTTACAGATATGTGCTTTCCTTCTTAGTGTACTCTGAAACCATTATTAAAATTTTCATTAAAAATTGTTTTAGCTATGTCCTTGACAAGAAGCAAATGATGCCATAGCCACAGGTTTAAAACTGTGAAACTATATAATAGAGATAAAGATATTGAGAAGTATGATTGGATGTCCCCACCAGTATAAAGGGGAACAGGATCTTCAGTGCTCCTGCCCACACTAAGACCCACCAAGTACAAATTACAGGCTAAGTCCTTTCATTCCCTAATCACCAAGTACCTAAACAATTTTACATTAGCTAAAAAGTTTTTTCTATTCTTTTTGTATTTTCTAATTATATATTCTCAAGTTTACAGATACATGTGTAATTAAATACCATATCATTAGAATAATTATATTTATATAGTAAAATTTAATGAGGATCCCTTTATATAGGGTTTTATTGTGACATTAAATGAAGTCTATAAATAACTGTTTTTACTTTTGTTTTAATGTAGTATGCTTTGAGCAATATTCCTTTTTCTACCAATTTTTTTAAAATTATTTCTTTAATTTTTTGAGACTAAAATATAATTATATAATTTTTGTCTTTCTTTTTCTCTCTCCAAATCATTCCAAATAGCTTCCTTGGTCTCTTTCAAAATCATGACCTGTTTTTCTTCAATTGATGCTTTACACAAACACACACACATTCCCACACATATACATGCACTCACTCATTTATAAACACACATACACATACTCATTACATTATTATATGTACATTTTTCAGGTTTGACCATTTAATATAGTATAGTCAATGTGCTCTTCCTCTAGAAAGATTATTTCTCCTGCTCTCAGAATTAGTTGGATGTCTGTATTTTGTTGTGTGTAGCTGAATCATCTTGGGCTTTCCCATCCACTTTGGCATTTCTGCGGTTGTTCCTCTTATTTATCTTATTCATGGGCAGTCATGTTAATGAGACCTGGAGGATACAGCTTCTGACATTCCTAGGAGACACATTTTCACACCTAAATATATTTTTCTGTTCAGATCCATCACTCCACATTCATTTGGATCCCTTTTGACATTAGTATAGGTCATTGGGCCATTTATTTTATCATTCAGTAATCCATAGATGAATAATGCTAAAGCATAAACATCAGAATCTGTAAATAATCATGCATGGTAAATGTCATTCTCACTTCCTGTTGAACTAAAAGTTATTTTAAAGTGGGGATATTAGATTAATGAAGCACACCTCTTGGTGTATCTGTAAGGTCATATGCAAGGCAATTAGAACATAAGGGCATTGATTTAATGAAGTGTTTGATATATTTGATATCCGAATACCTTATTCAGACTTAAAGGAACTTTGGTAGGTGAAGCGAAGTTAGAGAGAATTTCATCCCCAGGAGCATTTCCTTAGAAGCTGCATTTTTCTGGGGCTGATTACTATAGCAGCACCATTCTACTTTCTGTCAGCATGCCTACCTCCTCCCTGCCATGATGAAGTGAAACTTTTCATACTAAGAAAAACAAAAATATTCTTCCTCAAAATGTCTCTGGGGGCATATATCACAGAGGCAGTGAAACTGACACCTCAGTTCAAACACATTGAGAGAGAGAGAAGGGAAATCCTTCATTTGCTTTCCTATCTCTTTTTGAGCATATTATAATGTTTGTTCATATCAGACAAATAAGACTACACCTATTCTTATTAGTAAGGCCATTTCTTCTCTCCTCAATGTACATCCACATCAATACTAATACCCTCTGAAAACAGCCTAAGAAACTTCCAGAAATAAAGTTTTAACAGTACCCCTAACCCAGATGACAGGTAAAATGAGCTATTATTTCATTTCAATCTCTACTATATATTATAAGCAACTACATATATCCACAACACAAATATTTCCTCCCCATTAAGTGTAATCAAACAGCTGTAATTTATTGACTCCTGAGACACTATACCAAGTTAGAAGTATCTATCAAGTGTCTGCACAGCCTATTTTTAAATCCTTCAGTGATAATAAACACACTACATCCAAATGCAGTCTGTTCTATCCTTGGATAGTTTTGAGGGGTAGAAATGTTTCTATGCAGTACTATAATTGCATTTCCTGTCGTGGCTTTCTTTGGTGCTTGTTCTGTGCCTTAAAGCACATAAAAGAATTTTAATTACCCAGGAACAACGAGGAAACCTTGATTCCTGTCCAGGTCCACAAATATGTTCTCTCCAAATCCAACAGCTCCTATCGTTGCAGTGTGGTGGGTGAGACGTGTCATCTGGACACAGCCCTGCCAAGTTTGCTCTTCTTACCCTGCTTGCTTTAACCACATGCGCTGGTATTTCTGCCGTGTGTCTTTTTGCTTTTAGTCACAAAGGGTTGAGCTCTGTTCTCCCGTGACATCACTGCATGACTAGTTTGCCCAAGTAAAACAAGGTTTAATTAAATCTTAATGTTGTGCCCACTCTTTCCAGAGCTAACTGTTATTTTCACTTCCCCTGCCATTAGCAGAATACATAATGAGAGAGTGTGGAGCACAGAGTCAGCCCCTTGTACAGAGAGTAGCATTTTGTCACTCACGCACATTCTCTCACTGAGCTTACTTTTGGGCTCATGATTATGTCTCACTGAAACCTACCCTGGACAAAGAGATTATGTGTGTGGGAGTGTATGTTCTTTTAGGATATGACATCAGCACCATGAAAATATTATTTGGGACTGAGGAGATAGTTCAGTTAATAACACATCTAATATTAAAACATGAAAATCTTGAATTCAATCTCACAAAACCATTGAAAAGAAAATAACCAAGTATGGAAAGAACCATGAGCCTTGTAAATCACCAATGGGAAAGCAGAGATATTCAAGTCAATGCGGCTCTTTGGCTATCTAGCCTTACCAAATCAGTGTGCTGGTGGTTGTGTGAGAGATTCTGATGAAGAGTAAATGAAGGAGATACCTGATCTCTGAATTCACACACACACAAACACACACAGATAAATGTACAGCCATCTACACCCACAATGACATAGAAAAAAGAGGGGAGTAAAACACAGGAAAATAAGAAATGGAAAAAGGCCATATTCAGTCCACAAGCTTTGGGGAGTTTCTACTTGAAGCTTCTATCTAGTTGCTTTTTCCATACCTACGAACTGTCCAAATGAAAATCTTTACTCTTCTATGCAAATAACCTATAAAATATTTTCTATTTACCCTGCAATAAATTCTTCATTGCTTTTGATTTTTAATGTCTGACAAAGAAAACCAACTACCAACAATAAAATTACATAATTATACCACCAAGGTAACTTTGGGTAACTCATTTTCCAATAGAGTCATAAATAATCAGGAATGCTTTATGAAATGACGAGCCCAGCTAAGAACACTGACCACCGTTTCCCTATAGAAATAGACGATAACCTATGAACCCACAGCTTGGCACATTCATGCAGATTGTTAACAAATCCAGCCATCTCCCAACCGAAGACAACTGTGAAAGATACTGCTTTACAAAGTGTGGATTTAGAACTCGAGCTTAATGAACAGCCAAACCTTTATATTACTTTACATGTTAATATTGGCTATTACGTTATATGTCTCTCCTTACATAATCTCCCTGATAAGTAAGAATTGTTGAGAGTGTCTACATAGACCTAACTCAATTTCAGATGAACAAAATGAAACAGGGACAAAATATGCCCATTCAAAGCTACACAGACTATGATAGTATAAAATATTTGGTTGCAAATGTCTCTATTTTCAATTTTGCTAATCAAACTGAATCATTTCATAATGTACATGGAAAGTGTTCAGTTTGTTTAGTGTTTGTCTATCAAATGAGTGAGCTTTCCATGCTCATTAGCATGTGTAAAGATTGCCACATCAGTTTACATAACGATTAGTTCTGTTGTTTTTCTCAAAATAAAGCACCCACAATTATAATTTGAAATCATAGAATTTTTTTATTTTTTTATTTTGAAAACTTTTGAGTTCTTTATAGATCAAGTATGGCAATGATTAACTTATTTTCTTCATCTTTAGTGAAGCAGTTTCTGATTTGATGGATAGTGTAGACAAGTATTTTTTTTCAGTTGATATTGAATATATAAAATACCTAGGAAATGTACAAATAAAGCTTATAGGAGATTCATCACTGAAACCTGGCCCAGTGCATGGCTAATTCTTAACACATGTTAATTGAATGAGTGGCTTATTTAAGGACTAGTTCATTTGAATTCTCAGTATCCAAGCCAAGGACATTGTACTGTTCTTTAATTTTTAATATATATCACAATTTCTATGATTCTAAAAAAAAAAAAATTAGAGGATCCTTTCCAGGTTTGCATTTTGTGGGCTACAACTACAAAGGTCAATGATTCTGAAACAAATTTCAGATACTGATATCTCTCATTAGGATCTTCTCATTTATTTATTAAAAAAAAATGGGCATTCTATGCAATCCAGTCACTTGACATGACTCCACAGTCAGAGGTTATAATACAGTCATGAGCAGCCTCTGATGGAAATGATGCTGACACAGCAGCTTTCTGAAAAGCTCTGTAGAGGAGTCAGTAAAAGGCCCACATTTCTTCCTCTGCCATTTCTAAAGCTGCTCCTTGGCGGTAACAGTGAGCCTCAATTTGGAGACACAGGTACCTCTACCCCCCTCACTCAACATGCAATCTTTGCCATAGCAGCCTCTGGCCTCAAAACCTTTTCTTTACTATGACTATTATTATTGTTATCATTATTTATTATTATTATTATTATTATTATTATTATCTTTAATCTTTTTTAAAAGTCCAGTTGTTATACGCCTCCTATTCTGCCCTGTGACATTTCCTTTTTCCATTGCTCCTCCCCTGACTCCAAGAGGATGTCCCCATTCCCCACACACCTCCCATACCATGCTAGGCCTCCCCATTCCCTAGGGCCTCAAGTCTCTCAAGGGTTAGGTGCATCTTCCCTCATTAAGGCCAGAGCAGAGAGTCCTCTGCTGTATATGTGTCCAGGGTCTTGGACCAGCAAATGTTTGCTGCCTGGTTGGTGGCTCAGTGTCTGAGAGATCTTGAGGGTCCAGGTTTGTTGAGACTGCTAGTCTTCCTATGGGGTCACCCTCTTCCTCAGCTTCTTCCATTCTTTCTCTAATTCAACCTCAGTGATCCCTAACTTCAGACCATGGCTTGGGTGTAAGTATTTGTGTCTGTCTCAGCCAGCTGCTTGTTGGGCCTCTCAGAGGGCAGCCATGCTACACTTCTGTCTTTAAGTATAGCATAGCTTCAGTAATAGTGCCAGGCCTTTGAGCCCTGCCTTGACATGGGTCGCAAGTTTGGCCAGACACTGAACCTCCTTTTCCTCAGTCTCTTCTCCATTTTGGTCCTTGCAGTTCCTTTATGTAGGAACCATGCTGAGTCAGAGATTTTGTTATTTAAGTCTTCACCTTCAACCCTTGAACAAATCCTATTGGGGTTTCTTTCAGAAAGCAACTCCAAATGTGCCTATATTTTTCATTTTTTTTCCTGTTACTGTTGTAGGAGCCTTTGGTTTCTTCCATAAACTTCAGCAATATATCTAGCCTTCCACCCTGTACATAGTGTTAATTCTTGTAATTCATTCTCTACGCTCTGTTTTTTATAATATTGAAGAAAAAATGAAGAGATCAGTAACTTCCTATTTATAATTTAGAGATTTATATTACAAAGAGAATGAAACCCAACAATGTTCTTGGGAGTGGCCATTCTTTGTCTCCTGCCTCCATCTCCAAGTTCCATTTCTAATAGCATTTCCCTTACATTATAGATTTAATACTTTACTAAAACATTTGGATATGCTAAGCATTGTAAATTAATGGAAGCTCTTTTGTTCCTTTACCACACAAAGGTAGGTAAGCTGTATTTCCATAAAGACTTTGATGAGAGTTAGCCATCCTTTCATCACCAGTTTTCATGTGTTTGAATGCTTGGTCCATAGAGTATAAAACTATGAGGAGGTACGAGCTTATTGGAGAAATGGTGTCATTGTGAGAGACATTCTTTAAGTTCTCCTGTGCTCAAGCTATGCTCAGTGTGGCACAGAGTCCCTCCTTATTGCCTTCAGATGAAGATGCATTGTCAGCTCATGTCATCCTGAATGCTGCTGAGTAACCTCTGGATGCCAGTTAAATGGTTTTCCTTTATAAGAGCTGCAGTGGTCTTGGTGTCTCTTTCCAGGTATAAAGCCTTGACTAAAACACCAGTTAACAGTAAAACAGTGCCACTGACTGGGTTTTGCTAAATAGCAAAATATTTCTTAGATAGTCATGCTTATAACCGTATTCAAGTACAAAACCTTTCTACAGTCAACACTGAACATGCAATGGCATTCTATGAGTTCTTCTGAGGCAGAGTGCACAGTTAGAGTTGTTTTGTGTACTTGTGATTTTCTCTAATCAATGAATGCAGAATCACTAATAGATCATACTTCAGGTGCCGCATCCAGCTTAATGATGCTTACTTCTGATGTCCTTAAGTTGTATCACTATGGAAACAGTGTCCCAGTTCTACCCAAATTAGTTCACTTTCACTGAATACCGTTAATGTCAGTGAAAACTTATTTCTAACATTAGAAATGGCAATAAATAACACAACAGCTGATTTTTTAAAAGCCATGTATGATCCTAATGATCATCATTAGCACAGTGTCCAGCAATTCTCAAATTAAAATAAATTAGTAACTATTTCTCAAATGTAGCTTTTCAAATAGCCTAATCCATGTTCATTTAACCCCTGATTTGATACCTGATCTCTTCCTTCTCAGGGTCAAACTGAAACTAGTGGAATTCTTATAATCCATCTTCTATATTGAATATACTTCATATTTAATATATTTTAATGCCAAGGTCAGTTCTAGAATTTTGCACTGATGTTCACTCTGTCTGGGAAATAGTACATCTTAAATCTTTTACAAGTTTGAGTAGTTTCATTTCTTAGGCCTAATTCTAAAAGTTATGCTCAAGGCAGCTTTCCGGAGCCAAGATAGCCATTGAATATAACACAAATAGTCTAAAAGTGGCAACTACAACAGTCGTGATTTTTAGAGGTTCTATATACCTAATACCAGGCAAATTACAAAAAGTATATTAAATAGAATTTTAATCTTCGTTTTACAGAAAAGGAATAGAGTCACAAATTCTTGCCAATCAATTTATCATAAAAAGAAAATGCCGGGCTGGAGCGATGGCTCAGTGGTTAAGAGCACTGAATGCTCTTCCATAGGTCCTGAGTTCAAATCCCAGAAACCACATGGTGGCTCACAACCATCTGTAATGAGATCTGATGCCCTCTTCTGGGGTGTTTGAAGACAGCTACAGTGTACTTACATATACTAAATAAATAAATCTTTAAAAAAAAAAAAGAAAGAAAATGCCAATCTTTGAATCTAAAGTTTTATTTCATTGCAGGATTCATCAACCTCAGGGTTAAACAAAAATGTCCAAAAACAAAATACATATTAGAAGATTACCAAATATATTTCCAAATATTTTTTGTTACTGTCTTATAGAGCTTACTTACTCAGTAGTTCCTCCTCATGCATTATTAAAATAAGATTTCTGGTAGGGACCATGTCTCTGTTCTTCATCGTGCTATCATAGGAGCTAGTGCTCTTCTTGAACATATTAAGTGTTCTTGTACGTAAGTGGTGGCACACGGCTTTAGTCCCAGCACTTGGGAGGCAGAGGCAGCGGATTTCGGAGTTCAAGGCCAACCTGGTCTATAGAGTGAATTCCAGGACAGCCAGGACTATTCAGAGAAACCCTGTCTCGAAAAAAATAAAAACAATAACAACAAAAAATGTATAAGTGAAGATCGTGAGCAAACAGTTCTCAGAAGACTTCCTGTTGGTATTTCTTCTAGGCTTTGCTTCACAGTTATCGGTAACAGCCAGGGATGTGATGTTCTTGATGTTCAGATCTTTCACTTACTTGTAAATTATTTTTGATATACACTGCAGCCAGAGAGGAGGAGGCAGCCTGTCAAATGAGACTGGCCCTGCAGATTCTCCAATGTCCGTAGGAATCTGGCAAGAGACTTCCGGTTTCCGCCTCCAGATCAGGAGCATCCCCTGCCACAGTGCAGCAGTGTAGGGGAATACCAGGACAGGGAAGTGGGAAGGGGTGCATTGGGGAACAGGGGGAAGGGAAAAGGGCTTATGGGACTTTTGGGGAGGGGGGTCCAGGAAAGGGGAAATCATTTGAAATGTAAATAAAGAATATATCAAATAAAAAACATTTAAAAAATAAATAAAAAGTGTAAGTGAGAGGTAGAGTTCAGATAGAATATGGCCAGCTCTAGGCTTACATCTCTCCTTTTGCTCCATGTGAAAAGGAGAGCCATGAGTGCAGCACCATTTAAGCCCAACGTTCTCCACTCTCTGTCTGTCTGTCTGTCTCTGTGTATGTAATATTTAATCTGCCATGGAAGAGACCACTTTATCATCTGGCAATGCTATAAAGAAAGACATGCTCACTTTTCACCCATTCTTTGCACCATAGCAGAATAAATACTTCTTAAATCTGGCTGACTTAAAGCCCACCAGACATTCTGCACCAATTTAATTTAATTTTAAGGAAAGCATCCAATATTCTTAGCATACAAATATGTATGTTAATTTGTAGTTCATATATATATATATATATATATATATATAGTGTGTGTGTGTGTGTGTGTGTTTGACTTATCTCAAAATTATCATTCTACATGGCAGGGTCACTGAATAGACTGTATAAGATTCTCTCAGACAGTCTTTCCTTATCTTGAGACCTTTCCCTTATTTGACTAATATTTAAGTTGTATTGAAGGACAGCACTCACTGTGACATCTCTAATCATAAACTCTTTTATACTATTCTGACTGTGTGTAGGAGATCATATAATAGAAAAAGAGCTCCTGGAAGAAGAATGTGTGAAGATTCAAGGCAGCCTGCTACACAGAGTAGGGGCTCCAGAAATAACTAAAGATAGCTATAACTTCTTCATGATGAAGTTTAAACTATCCTGCTAAAGAATTCCCATACTTGACAGTTATTTGTTGAAAAATGCAATTGCTGATCACACTTTACATTCTTCATGGTTAAGAACTGTTTCTTTGACTGATGGTGACAATATGCACCCCACCCACCTGACAGTCCTCTGGCACATGAATACTGGGATCGGTTGATGAGACTAAAGGGTGAGTCAACTGAGACCGCATTCCAAGCTGGCAATGACAGAACCCAAGCATCCAAAGCTAGTAATTCAAATTGAGCTTCTCATTAATCTAAATGTTAATGTAAACATAAAATATGTCACATTGATTTGGAACTCTTTTATATGAATATTGCATAACTGAATTCTCTAACAAAAGAATCTAAATGGACATCTCTTCACACAAACTGATTTCAATCAAGTGAAAACTTGACTATCACTTATTCTTTTCTTTCGTAGCTTGTTCTTGCTTTGATTAGTTTTGCACACGCACACACACATGCACAAACATATACACATACTATTTGCTTCATTAAAAGATCATAATGAAAAAAGACCTGCACAATGTCATGCCAACATGGATGTAGGAAAACATTATATACATATATATATATATATATATTACATATATATATATATATTACATATATATACTTTCTTATTTATATTTGAAATATTATACCCTTACCTGGTTTTTTCTCTGAAAATCCCCTAACCCATAGGCCCTCTCCCCTGCTCACCAACCCACCTACTTCCCTGCCCTGGCATTCCCCTATACTAGGGCATTGAGACTTCTCAAGACCGAGGGCCACTCTACCCTTTGATGTCCAACAAGGCCATCCTCTGCTACATATGCAGCTAGAGCCATGGGTCCCTCCATGCGTACTCTTTTGTTGGTGGTTTAGTCTCTGGGAGCTCTGAGGTACTGGTTGGTTCATATTGTTGTTTCTCCTATGGGGCTGCTAGCTCCTTTATCTCCTTAGATCCTTTCTTGAGCACCTCCATTGGGGATCTGGTGCTCAGTCCAGTGTTTGGCTGAGAATATCCACCTCTGTATTAGTGAGGTACTGACAGAACCTCTCAGGAGACAGATATATCAGGCTCCTGTCAGCATGTGCTTATTGGCATTTACAATAGTGTCTGGGTTTGGTGAATATATATAAAATGGCTCTCCAGGTAGGGCAATCTCTGGATGGTCTTTCCTTCAGTCTCTGCTCCACACTTTGTCTCTGTATCTCCTTCCAAGGGTATTTTGTTCCCCGTTCTAAGAAGGATCAAAATATCCATACTTTGGTCTTCCTTCTTGAGCTTCATTTGGTCTGTGAATTGTATTTTTGGTATTCTGAGCTTCTGGGATAATATCCACTTATCAGGGAGTACATACCATGTGTGTTCTTTCGTGATTAGGTTACCTCACTCAGGATGATATTTTCTAGTTCCATCCATTTGCCTAAGAATTTCATGTATTCATTGATTTTAATGGCTGAGTAGTATTCCGTTGTGTAAATGTATAACATTTTCTGTATCCAGTCTTCTGTTGAGGGACAACTAGATTCTTTCCAGCTTCTGGCTATTATAAATAAGGCTGCTATGAACATAGTAGAGCATGTGTCCTTATTACATGTTGGAACATCTTCTGGATATATGCCCAGGAGTTGTATAGCTGGATCCTCCATTAGTACTATGTTCAATTTTCTGAAGCACCCATGTTGAAGCCAATGAAACTGAATATAGGGACCACTGACAGGTGAGTCAATGAGTGTGGCCAGGGGGAGCCATCCAACCTTGAACTGCCAAGGTGCAAGAAATATGAAGTAGGAAGGCACATGCTCTGAACAGTCAGGCACATTTGTCAGCTATGCTGCTTTTCTCTTGCTTAAAAACTAAATTAAACATTTATGCCTTGGTTTCTTTATCATCAAAATAGTAAACATTGTTCAGTTTTTTTCAGAATAGTTCAAAGGATTACTTCTTAAGTGATGTGGACAGTTTAAAAAAAATTGCTAAATTTCAACAAGCAGACTTTTGGGGCTGTTTTTTGTTTGTTTGTTTGTTTGTTTGTTTGATTGATTGATTGATTGATTGATTGATTGATTGATTTTCCAAATTGGTATGTGAGACTTATGTCAATTGATTATATCCATCTTGGTACAATTTGTAATTGATTGCACATAAACAGGCAAGAGGGTAGATGTATGTCCATAGTTTATAAAAAATCCCTTATGCCACCATGAGAGTTTTGCCCCAAATTTCTACTGTAACAAATAATGTTCTTAGAAGGAAAATGAGAGGACTTGAGAGAAGGCCACAACTTAGTGAGTCTTTTTTTTTTTTATGATGAGACTATGTTTTATGTGTACCAGAATTATCTCCAACATTCTATATTCTCATAGGTGACTTTGAACTTTTGATTTTCCTGTTTCCATCTACAGACTACTAAAAATTCTAGGAATCAAACCTAGTGCTTCATGCATAATACGAAAAACTGTAACAATTGAACTACAGCTCTGGGTATTTAAAATATTTTTGAATTTAAAAAATATAATTGCATCAGCTATCCCTTTTCTTTCTTTCCTCCTACTCCTCCAATGTCTAAAGCTCCTTCCCTCCAAAATGTGGGATCTCCTCTTCTTTAGCAATTACACACACACACACACACACACACACATCCTGCTGAGACTATACAGTGTTGCTTAGATGTATAATTTCTAGTATTAACTACTTCACTGGTTTTGGGTAACCAATGAGAGGAGTCATCATTGGGGAAGACAAAATCTCCCTCACATAGCAACTGTTATTTGAATGTAGCTCATCATCTAGGGTTGATGGCTCATAAAGTTTCCCTTAACTGCTTTGGGATATTTGTTGTAAATATTTAGGACTTGTTTGGGCAACCAGATGGTAATAGCTATGCTGTAATGGCTAGAAGGGACACTCTTAGAGCAGATTCCCAGTTCCTCTGGCTTTTAAATACTCCAAGACTCTCACTGGAGATGTTCCCTGAACCTCAGGTAAAGGAGTTATGTTGCAGATGTATACATATGAATGGGCTCCCTTGTCTGTTTTTAATTGCATTTGACATTTTCTATAATGTTATCCTTCAACTGAAAAAAAAAGATCCTCCTTTGATAAGTAGTCAAATACATGTTTATCTGTGGAATAATAATAATAATAATAATAATAATAATAATAAATAGTTTATCATTTGAATAATAATTGTTTATTATTATTATTAAGAGTATCATTGGGAATTACAGAGCTCTAGGAAAGTAGAGGTAGCAGGCTGTCCTCTTAAATACATGGCCTTAGTAACAATTTTATACAATAATCTTCCTGCTCAAAGGAGAGAACTTAAATATACAGTGAAGTTTGTAATTGCTTTACTAATTACTTTATAGAAAATTGTATCATCATAATGTTTACTTAAATATTTTTCTTTGCCTATATTCTTGTTTCTATATTAGACTGATATATTACAATTATAGTGTAGACTTCTGGCACTTACTTACAAATACTTGTATTTGTGCATAGGAAAACTTATTGGGAATTGAAACCTGAGCCTTTATGTGTGCTTACCAAGCACTCAACCACCAAACTATAGTCTCAGCCCTAATTTTTTAATGTTTTAGGTCTGTTTAGCTAATAGAGTTACAATAAATTATTAATTGCAGCTAAAGTCAAAAGGAAAGAGAAAGAAGACTCTCATATTTTTGCATAAATGTTATTTATACAAAATGTTTCCCCAATAATATTCATATAATATACATCCAATGATAAAACATACTGAAATTTGACAGAAAAAGAAAGACTAATAAAATCAGGGATGATCAGGGATGAATAATCTATAGCAAGGGAGCATGTATAAATTATGTAACAAAATAATTACATGGAAGTATACGTGGAGTTGCCTTATTTTTCCCATATTTAAATTGATTAGTCACACAGTAGTGAACAATGAATGTTCTGTTATTTCCAATTATGGAATTCTACTAAGAACATGAAATAAGCCGGCATATCTGACCCTAAATCTGTCCTCATTCAAATGTTTTAATTTAAAATTGATCTTTTTATTGTTCTCTCCAGGTGTGAAGAAACATCACCAGTAGAGATCCAGAACACGTATTTTACTTCTTTGAATTCTCATAGGAAGAGAAGAGCCAGAGAGGCACACTTTAAGGTAAGTTTAGGTCACTTGTTTTCCCTCTTAGGACTTAGGTAATAGATGTATATGTTAGGGAGAGAATGCGGTTGAATATTTGTAAAGAACATACAAATAAGGGATCGGTAACAATTCATAACAAAGACAGACTTCTCACAGTTAGTACCAACTTTGGGTAGGCTTGCTTGCCAGGGTCATATTGCTCTTTGTCACCAAAGACTAATGGGGGGAGGGGGACCTGTCACAAAGAAGAGAGACATGATTCTACCACAGCTTTCATAACTTACTACCATATTAAGATAATTTAAGTGGTGGTGGGGTTATAGAAAGAGCCAGGGCACTGAGATGCTTGCTCATTTAAGAAAAAAGTCAGATACTTGTCCATATTTTAACCTACTTCCTTCTAGATACGATGCCTTTTCAGTACAGCCACAAGCTCTCTCTGTTACTGTATCACTGATGGCAGCAGAGTAAACCACCAACATTTGTGATCTTATCCATATTTTAAATGCTAAAAGGCCACTGGAAGAAGTTTTTTAAATTGTCATATTATTAAATTATTATTCAAAGTATTTGTGAAGGAAACAGTTTATAAATACAGTAAATGACCCTAAGCTAATTCCTTAATATACCAGTTTCTATGGGAATTGAGGATCTACGTTACTTTATATGAGTTTAGATTTTATTTGCAAGCAGAAATGAGTCTAAGTAAAATAATATGTTTAAGATAGTCGAAAGGAGTAATAATCTTAAACAAAGCAATCAGTGTGCGAATGTAGGGCTCTAGACAAACAAGGAGTTAGAGCATGTGCCAGAACCCAGGGCACACTCTCCTGTCACTATCTGTAGGTCAGTGGTTTTTGTTTTCGAACTTCCTAATGCTATAACTCTCTCATAGAGTTCCTTATACTGTGCTGATCCCCAATCATAAAATTAATTTTTGCTACTTCATAAGTGAAAGTTTTCTTTTGCATTGAGTCATAAGGTAAATATCAGAAAAACAGAGTATCTCTGATATGTGAATCTCAAATGGGTCAAGACCAACAGATTGTGAAACACTGCTCTAAAAGGGACAGGATCTACTTATTTAATATTTGTGTTTCTTTAATTGAGGCTCAAAAACATTCAAGAAAAAGTAACTTGATTTTTGGTCATTTGATGGAATTAAATTTGGGATTATATTCTTAACTGAGCTAACATATCAGAAGATAAAAATAATAGATTTCACCATTTGACATTTTATAACAGAAGAACAAATATTTAGTTTACTACTCTATTGTAGAACATATCATGAGTAATAATTAATCATCAGAATCAGATAAGTCTACTTTTAAGATATGGAATCTGTTTTTAATATAATTTTTGCTTCTCACAATTTAGCATGTGTAGTATATTACATGAAAACATGTGTAGCAAATTCATGTTTAGCATTAAAAACGTAAGTTGTTTGCCAAAAGTGGTGTTTATAGAGCCATTTGGAAATTCGATTACTAGCAAACTTTTTCTAGGTAACTTTCAAGGATATTAAATGGTTCATAAGTTAATCAGAAAATTAGTTTTCACACTCGAACTTATAAATATGAAAATGATTCTAAATATTTGATATGATCAAATCTATAAAAGAGCCTTTTCTACCAGACGTTTACATTCTCTGAAGGAGCAGAGACTATTGAAATGACTGTTTTTGAAGAATAGTGATCAGAAGTTAGGAGAGAATATACTGGACCAAATTAAGGCTGAAACCTAGCAAGGCAAATTCCAAATCCTGTCCATCCATGTCTGGGGCTACATGATTCATCAGATCTCCCACCTCTTCCAGCTTTGTTCAATGCAGGACAATGCTTTTTTCTTGAGCTGGTGCCAGCCCTTTGCTGCAGTTCCTCTTGGCAGGATTTCACCACTCTGGCACCTCAACTTCTTGGGGTCTCCAATCCAATTTAGGCTTTACCTTCACAGCTTCAGGCAGCAGCCTCTCAGGGCCTCCCTGCAGAAAGTCGCCTGCCACGTGTGTAGCCTCAGCAGCTTTACTTAACCTTTAAGGAAGATTTCCCAACCCCTTTACACCTGCATCTTTTGGATAAAGCCTTGAGTACTTGGCTAAAGCTGCCAAATTCTGCTGCCTTCTAGGGCCGGAAACTGGTCCTTTTCAAGACATACGTTCACATAAGCTTTGAATTGTTGATAGTTTCTTTTGTTGAATAACCTTTAATTTTCACATGTTGGAAGCTTAGCTGAATGGGTTCTTGCCCTGATGCCACCTCTTCTTTTATTCCATTTCTCCTAAAGCCTTTCCTTAAATTTCTCATCTTGTGAGCGTGGGACATGACTCCAACATTAAAAATTTCCAGCTTCTCTTTTTCCTCCTCAAACTTTAGTTTGTAATGCTTTGCCCTGATTGCTCATTTTTATTGTAGAGCTGCAGCAGAGTAATCACTAATGGCCATGTGACACAGTCAACTCTAGGCTGTCTTTAATTAAAAAAAAAATCAAATTAGCCTCATGCAGAATTTTCAGACAAAAGAAGAAAGCGGCCACATTGTTTGGCAAAATGTCACAAGAATGGTCTCTGAAACCTCTTCTTCTGGTTTTCCATAGTCCACATTGTTCTCAGAATTACTGTCTTCTAGGGATCTACTAGAACTGCCCTAAAACACCAATGACAACACTCAATTTCCTTTCTTATCCAAAGACCCAAAGTCTGTAAATGAGCACACAGTGAAACCACCAAACTAAACCACTCCATGGGTAAAAAAATAAAGGTATACTAGGGTTCAAGCTTCATAATTTCTCTCTTTCAGAGAGAGCAGGGAGAAGGGCAAAGTGGAAGCACAGCGAGCAATTTCATATCATCAGGGTGGGGTCCATCAGCTAATAAAGGCTGTTCAGAGTGTGTGGGTACTAGGTGCCCTTGACCATGGTTGTTGACTATTGGGGAAGATGAAGGGTGGTTCTCCGTTATCAGAAACCCACCTTAAGAGATATGCTTTCCTGGTAAACTGAAGTCTACCTGTGAAGAGCATTGACATTATTCTCCTCTGAAAAGATACAAACATTATTCTACAGATAGGATTGCAGTGTTAAGAGTCAAGTGTTTCTCCAAATTCAGTAGAAGCAGAACTAGGCTAATTGTTAAAATTTCATTACTACAACTAAATAATATTTTGAATTAATGGAATAATTATTGATGCGTATGTATGGCTATCTAATTGGAAGAGACTCTGCTTTCTCATTTACCTTTATAGTTTGAGAGCCTTTTGTGTGCATGTTGGTGTATGTGTTTATATGTGTCAGTGGATATATATATGTACATTCATGATCATGCAATGGGAAGCCACAGGTCCATATGGTTTGTCTTCCTCATCCACTCTGCATTTTATTTTGACACAGAGTCTCTTCCTGAACCTTGAGGTAATGTTTCAGCTAGACTGTCTGGAAATGAGCTCTAGAGATTCATTTGACTTTTCTTAGAGGATGATAGGAAATTAACTTATGTTCACAGAAATTTACCAACTGTTTCAACTTCCAGCTCCTGTGTGATAGCCATTACAATATAATTTTAGGTTATTATAAAATGAAATAGCAATTTATTGCATAGAAGATTAAATTTATTTCTAGGAGATGTATTGTTTATTTTTTTAACATTTTTATTTTCTATATTCTTTGTTTACATTCCAAATGATTTCCCTTTTCCCGGATCCTCCCTCTCCATATGTCCCATAAACCTTCTTCTCTTCATCCATTCTCCAATCACCTCCCTCCTTTTTTTCTCTGTCCTTATATTCCCTTCCAATGCTAGATTGATCCTTTCCAGGATCAGGACCCTCTCCATACTTCTTCATGGGAGTCATTTGTTATGCAATTTGTGCCTTGGGTATTCAGGGCTTCTGGGCTAATTAATATCCACTTATCAGAGATTGCATTCCATGTGTATTCTTTTGTGATTGGGCTACCTCACTTAGGATGATATTTTCCAGATCAAACCATTTGCCTAAAAATTTTGTGAATTCATTGTTTCTAATTGCTGAGTAGTATTCCATTGTGTAAATATACCACATTTTCTGCATCCATTCCTCCTTTGAGGGGCATCTGGGTTCTTTAGGAGATGTATTCTAAATAATATAGTAAATTCAAAAATAATCAATTTATAGATACTAATAAATCATAACAGAATTAAATCACATGATGGGAGAACATGCTAACTTCTATTTTCCTTAAGATATTTAATATTTCTGATCAAATTTAGAATTACATGGTGAAATAAATGCAAAACAGCTTCTATAGTAAACCTTGAATATTTACAGAAAATTTCAAGACTCTTTTGCTAAAAATTTTCTTAAAATTCAAAGGATATTAATATAATATAGCAATTTACTTGAACAAGTACCATTGCTCGCTCTTGTCATGCTAAACACAAGAATCTGTGTGCAGTTTTGTTACTGTCCCGTCGGAGTCAGGCCTATCAAAAATGCCACTTATTCTTCTATCTAATAGAAGTACTGAGGATTATTGTGTTCTGAAAGGTTGTTGATTGGACAGGGCAACAGATTGGAAACCAGTATGTTCCAAATCGCAGTGTCAGTTTCTGGTTCACATGCATAAACCAGTCATGTACATGGGTAAATTTCAGAGGCTGTTGCTTTATGATTGATATTTTATTTAGAAACAAATAGAGTTCTGTTTATTTTTTGTGAGTGGATATATACATATATATTTAAATTCATATTTAAAATGAGATAGGTATGTTCAAGTGAAACAATAATATCTATCCCCAGTCAGAAAGAACAAAAAGAATATTTACTATTATCACATCCATGGGATTTGTTTTCAATAGAAAACTGTATAGTTCCTTTTCTCTGGTATGGGTTGTCTGTAAACTGTGGATGTACTGGTAGGTGATGAACTGTTGCTACAACTGATTCATTGAGTTCTTGGTAATAAAACAAACATTCCCACACTCCCGTGACTCTGATCTGGTTAACAAATCATTCCCCATAAAACTAATATGGCCCTACTCAGGGAACTTTTGTGTCCTCTTGTGTTCCCTTTTCTTGCTCTTTAAATGCTGAATTCAAACACTCACTGATAGTAAGAGAACACTTTTATAGACTCCTGTTGAAAGAATTATTAAACATAACCCTTCTGGAGACAATTTGGCATTCATACCAAAATGTGCCTGCCTTTGACTTAAAATTTCCTGTTAAAATATGTCTCTGAAAGCCCAATAGAAAGTTTTATGGATGACCAAATGACGATCTTTTTTCCACAGCATACCAAGGGAAAAAAAGAAATCAAAAATAGATCAATGAACACATATGTAAAAATGGTCATGAGTGTAAATGTAGAAGCATTGAAAGTAGTTATAACATGTTACAAAAATTTCATTTTTTAAACTATAGAACATTTTATGATATGGACACAATAAAACATTGAAATATTATTCATAATTGTTCTATTACTTTGGATATATACAGAATATTACATTAAAATAAATATTCATTTCAAAATGCTGATACAAAAATAATATGAGTAATTGCAACAATTTCATACATATTTTAAAATTATGTATAATATTAATATACAATAGCAAAATGTATATAAGTAAGAGAACACTTTTATAGACTCCTGTTGAAAAAATAATTAGATATAACCCTTCTGGAGACAATTTGGCATTTATACCAAAATGTACGTGCCTTTGACTTAAAATTTCCTGGTAAAATATGTCTCTATTATGTATTTCTCTTAAGCTTTCTATTTTAAAAAATAGAGATTAAATAAACGTATAGGTATATGGATGGGAAATAAGAAATAACAAGACAAGAATATTTGTAAAAAAATGACTTTTTCCTGTTCCATATATTAAAACACACCCAACAACCTAACCATTATCTTCTTATAAAGATAAATTTTCTCATGTCTATGTGTGTTTCAAAAACCCATGCAATTTCTGAGCTTGTACACTCTTGATCACCAAATGAGAATGTACTTCTCAGTTGTTTCTACAGCGTTGTATTTCCATGTTCTCCACCATTATGATAATAAACTAAACCTCTGAAAATTTAAGCCATCCCCCTAATTAAATGTTTTTCTTTATAAGAGTTACTTTGGTCATAATGATACTTTTCTTCAATAGAGTAGTTACTAAGAAAAGGAGAAAAGAAAACAATGATCTAACACAGTACCAAACCCGCATGCTACATTACCAACTTGCCAGGCAAGAAGTGCAACTCTCTGACTATTAGGCCTTTCCCACAGAAGCAAATCATCTTTAATACAGCAAATATGACCACAGTCTATACCTAGGAAGATTATGGGCTGTGGGGAAAAACCTATTGTTGCTTTACTGAGATCTTTTTAATTCAGATTATTCCCACCACAGACGTGAAACTATCAAATTTTCCTGGGCAAAATTTGATCCATGACTCCCAGAGTTAGACCACAACTGTCATAATAATTTCTACTTGTTTCTGTCAATCACAGAATTGTTTGCTTTAACATCTACAAACTACACAAAGACACAGGGACAACTAAAATAAATAAATCCTTTGGATACATTAATATATTAAGCAAAAAGAATGTGTGTAACCTCCAAGAGTAGGAACTGAAAGTAGCCTTTGAGGATGATAGAGAAGGAAGAGATAATCTCTGTATTCTTTTTCAGCATGGTAACATTTTTGGAGTGGTAAATATTGGGTCAAAGTGAGAGATGCGGATGAGTAACAGAATAGTTAAAGTAATTGTATTGCAATTGTGCAAGACTGTATCTATCATAGACAAAGGGGAAGATACCTGTTCACTGAAGGTGCCATTGTATTGAAGGAAAAGTCTTAATCCTTCGTTATAATTATAATTTAAATACTGAAAACAAGTAAATGCCTTTAGTGTGCCATTTATACAGATACTGACATTTTTTAAGAATATAGAAAGTGCTATCACTGTCTATTAAGTTTTTCTAAGGTACAGATGGATTCCTTTGATACCTAAGACAAAGATGTGAGCAGTGTCTTACTCTCAATTTTCTAACATGTTTCATTTTACAGTTTTGTGTGAATCTATGCAGGGTCATACAAAGTTAATAATCCCTTTTAGAAGTTTTAAATGAATCTTCTGTTCACAAAGTCGATTTACTCTAGTCACTAGTTATTGGGATTGTATGGAAATAATGGCAGATTTTAGCAACAGTGAAGTCCTTCCTATGCATATGACTGAAATTTGGCTTCTTTAAATGAGTTCTATCATTGAATTACTCTTTCCTTTTCACACCAATTTCAAGGTTAAAGGCCGCGAAATGTAATCATTCAAAATGAGTCTAAGTAGAGGGCAGAATTAAGATTAAAATGTGTAAAGCAATTCAAATTCTCTGAAGTTGTGGCTGCTTCGACTTATATAGAGGATGTTTATAGTGTTTATATTTTATAATAATGGGAAGTGGTTATTGCTTTTCGTTTTTGTAGTCTTATGCTGCTTTTCTTTATTTTGCCATTTGCAATTAATATAGCCTAGGCTAGTCTGATTATACAGCTGGGATAATCTTGAACTGCTCATCCTCCTGCTTCTACAACCAAAATCATGAAATAAAATGTATATGTCATTATGCCAAGATTGTAGTGTAGTAATGTAACAATAATAATTCAAAGAGCTGCTATAAGTTACAGCAAGGTAAGTATCTCATATGACTCAGAATATCAGGAATTTTTGTGTGTTTTCTTCACTTTACATCCCAATTGCAGCTCTAGTCCCTCTTGTCCTCCTAGTCTGACCCTTGCAAATCCCTCCCCCTATTACCCACTCCTTTGCTCCTCGGAGAAGGGGATGATCTCCTTAGGTACCACCCTACCCTGGGTAGCTAATTACAGTAGGCCTAAGCACATCCTCTCTCACTCAGTATTTTTTATAACAAAATAGGGAGGATGGAAAGTTAGGACCCCTTGTCTAGCTCTCTTCCTTTGCCTATAGCCCAAGAAACATATCTGTGATAAAGAAGAGATGAATGATTCCAATGGTTTTGAAAAGGAGTACCGTACCAAAAAAAAAAAAATACAGCATCATTTTGTATGGAAAAAAAATCTCACTTTACATGTGCTATGCTATAGCTGTAGCCATTGGGAAAGCCGAGGTGAGGAGAATATCACCTTTTAAGTCTGTTCTTCCACAGCACGTTATAGCTGAGAGTGCTGGAGAACAATATATTCGAGGAAGCAAGCTATTTGCAGGTATGTTTATACATGATCTTATTTTCTTTGTATGTGAGGGAGATTTTCCTTCTGCGTCGTCACCGTCATCATTAAGCATCCACTCATTCATTCAATGTTTATTGAACATCAGGCCACAGCATTAGACACAGGGGTTACCGGGTAAATAAATGTCCTTTTCCGTGGAGGGAAGCAAGAACAGACCCTGGGAGTTTAATATCTTACTGGTAGATGGTAGAGACAGGATGAGCAGATGTACATTAACATAAAGATATATACGCTTGCCCACATATACGCATATGCTATCTTGCCACACTGAAGGAGAGAAATATCAATCACACTGAAGATATTAACAGAATGTCTGGGTGGCTTCCGTCTTCATCGCAGAAGATTTTATGGATGAGTTGAGTTTTGAAAACTTTGGGGGGAAAACGTCAGGATAAAATATGGTGGTGTAGAATACAGAGACGTTTCCTGTTTTTGTGCAGAGACAACTATCTGGAGAATCAAGAGGTGTCTCCATTGCTTGGAGACTTTTCATTTGAATCAGCAATCAGGTCAGGTGAAGCATTCTTTGGATGATCAAATCAGAATTAAATCCTATGCATTACAGAATGTTTCTAGAAGAAATATGAATATGAGAATTGTGCATTAGGACTTCAAGTTTTTTTTCTCTGAGTTAGTACGTAATCATTACACTTACAACAAATGAAAACAAACAGAAATTACCTTTAAAACGATTTGGCTTTTGAACACTCTGGTGAAATTTCTGACCTCTGTGAAATATTTTTTGTTACTACTATAATGTGTCAGGCCTGTATGTCCATGCATATGTGGGGTATTTAATGACTGAGGGAATATGTGAAGACTAGTGCTTCGTTTCTTCCTCTATGGTTCTTTAATTTTTTGAGACAGGGTCTCTCACTGAATTTGCAACCCCATTTCCTCTACCTAGACCTGCTAGACAGTGCACCTCAGAGATGCATCTATTTCCATGCCCTCCAGCTCCCTCTAGTCCTCTTGCCCAGTGTTGTAAGTAAGGCCCTTGCTATCTCGCTTGCTTCTTTGCTATTACCAATCCGAACTTGTGTGTCAAGTACTTTAGCCATTGAGCTATATTCACAACACAAACAAACACACAATGGACAATGTGGATGGGAGAACTTTATAAATTCCCACTACTCTATGGAGAGTTATAGGCCAACAAAAGCTACTGAGACAGGAAAACCAGTTTCCTCCAGAATCAAGCATCTACTTTTGTGCATATAATAGTAATTATAAAAGAGGTCATAAATTTGTGAGGGAAAGGGGGTGTAATTGAAAGAATAAGATAGGAAAAAGGAGAGGTGGAATGATGTAAATACAGAATTCCTGTATGTAACTTTTTATTACGGTTAATTTTTTTAATATTTTTATTTTCTATATTCTTTGTTTACATTCCAAATGATTTCCCTTCCGGTCTTCCCTCTCACAGTTACTCAACACATTCCTAATCCCCCCTGTCTCAAAGAAGATGCCATTCCACACAAGTCCTCCCTAATCCCTGGGGCCTCAAGCCTCTCTAGATAAAGGAGCATCTTCCCCCACTGAGGCGAGACCAGGCAGTCCTCTACTGTATATGTGTCAGGGGCTGTATGCTGGCTGGTTGTTGTGCCGGTGTTTGAAAGATCTCAGGAATGAAGGTGAGCTGAGACTGCTCGTCTTCCTATGGGGTAGACCTTCTTCATAGCTTTTTCCAGCCTTTCCTTAATTCAACCACAGAGGTCCCCAACTTCAGTCCAGTGGTTTGATGTAAATATCTGCATCAGTCTCAGTCAGCTGCTTGTTGGGCCTCTCAGAGGGCAGTCATGCTAGGCTCCTGTCTGTAAGGACACCATAGCATCAGTAATAATACCAGACTTTGGAGCCTACCCTTGAGATGGATCCCAAGCTGGGCTGGTCACTGGACCACCTTTTCCTCAGTCTCTTCTCCATTTTTGTCCCTGTGGTTCTTAGACAGGAACAATTTTGGATAACAGTTTTGACTGTGGGATGGCAAACCCATCCCTCCACTTCATGCAAGTCTTTCTACTGGAGGTGGACTCTATAAGTTCCCTCTTCCCACTCTTTGGCATTTCATCTATAGTCCCTCCGTTTGAGTCCTGGGAGTCTCACACTTCCCAGGTCTCTAGTACTTTTAGAGGATTACCCCACTTCTTATCCCCTGAGGTTGTATATTTCCATTCATTCTATGGCCCCTGAGGCTTCTTTCCTGTTTCCCTCCATGCCCCATACCTGATCAGGTTTTCACTTTCTCCTCCTCCTCTCCTCTCCCATCTAGGTCCCTCTTTCCCATTGACTCCCATGATTGCTTTCTTCCCACTCCCAAGTGGGATTAAAGCATCAACACTTGGGCCCTTCTGCTTGTTAACCTTCTTGAGTTCTGTGGATTGTATGCTAGGTATTCTGTCCTTTTTGGCTAATATCCACTTATTACTGAGTACATGGTAATGCATGTCCTGTTGGATCTGTGTTATCTCACTCAGGATGATATTTTCTAATTCTATCCAATGCCCTCAAAATTCATGATGTCCTCATTCTTATTACCCAAGTAGTATTCCATTGTGTAAATGAACCATATTTTCTGTATCCATTCTTCTATTGTGGAACATCTTGGCTGTTTTCAGGTTCTGGATATCACAAATAAGGCTGCTGAATTTTTTGAATGTATTCAATGATTTTTTATTAGATTTATTCATTATAACAACAGCCTTTGATATTCAGTTACTTAAAACTTAATAAATCCTCCCCCAAACAACTTTAAAAAAACAAATAAAGCTGTTATGAACAGAGTGGAGCAGGTGTCCCAGTGTTATGGTGGTACATGATTTAGGTATATGCCCAAGAGATATATAGCTGGGTCTTCAGGTAGATCTATTTCCAGTTTCTGCGGAACTTCCAGATTGATATTCAGAGAGATTGTACTGGTTTGGAATCACACCAGCAACAGAGGAATGTTCCTCTTTCTCCATATCCTTGCCAACATGTGTTTTCACATGAGACTTTGATATTAGCCATTCTGATTACAATAAGCCAGAGTCTCAAGGTTGTTTTGACTTCATTTCCCTGATGATTAGGGACTTAGAACATTCTTTCAGTGCTTCTCAACCATTCAAGATTCCGCTGTGGTGAATTTTCTGTTTAGCTCTTTACTACATGTTTTGATTGGACAGGTTTTTTGGAGGTTAGCTTCTTGGAATTCATGTGTATAATTTTCAAAACCATAAAATAATATACCACATAATATAACACATTCTCATTATATGTCTATTAGATTGTTATCAGAGACTTTGTTTCTTAAATAAATGAATTAAAATTTACAGTATGCAAATCATAAACATATTTATGAGGCTCAATAATACACAGTTTTGGTTTTGTTTCCATCAAGTGGGATCATCTAAGTGTTATATGATGCTATAATTGTGCAGGTGATAAGGTACACATATATACAATGTGGACTCCCAGCTAAATGAGCATCAAAGGCTATGAGACACCATTTTCAACTAATCACAGTGACCCATAGAGGTGCTAATCTAGTATATATTTACCCATATATTCATATGAAATTCAGGCAAGTCCCTTTACACATTTTTCTCTTCTCAAAAATCACCCTGAATTCACTCTACCACATTAAACTATTTTTAAAATTACCTAATATATAAATTATTTTGTTAGTAGTAAAACTTAAACCTGACAGAGGGCTCAGTGGATAAAAATTGGGAATGAAGAGGATGAATGGACAATGTTAATATTTTCACATCTGAAAGGTAAATGGGAACACAATATAGCAGAGTCTAGACCTTGCATTAGCTTGCATAGTATAAAAGAAATGAGTTGCCTGTTACTCCTCTTTGGCTAGGCAGAACCAGTCTTTAGAAAGAAAAAGAGTCTCTTGCATCATTGCACTAATAAACTAATATTTTCCTTTTCTCTCCAGTTTTATTATTTCATTGAAATTTGCATGTAATCCATTTTGTTCTTATCAACTATCCCAATTCCTGTTCCATCCAGTCCCCTCTTCTCTGTTTATTCCAACATGAGTCTTTTTAAGCCCATCAAGCAAAATTTATATTGCCCATATACCTTCAGATGTGTGAGCTTCCATGGGAACATGATAGACTTATGTGACATATGGGCCACACCATTAATGAAAACAGTTGTTCCATCTCTGAAAAGTTATCCTTTGTCAATATTTCCCAAGTTTGGGACTTTTCTTTCTTTTCTTTTACAGGAACTGTTAAACTTTTATATTCAGATTCAGGATTTATGTTATTCCAAAATTACAAACATTACTACTTACTGAACACCTAATATACTGTACTGATTTTATAATAAGTGCTTCTGATTGATTACAGGTTCTTTTTTTTAATGCTTAGTCATTTTTAATTGGATATTTGAATTTATGTTTCAAATGTTATCCTCTTCCTGAAAAAAACCCCATCTCATCCATGCTCCTGTTTCTATGAAGGTGTACCCCCACCTACCCACTCCCAGATGCCTGCCCTTGCTTTACCCTACACTGGGGCATCGAGATGTCATGGGACCAAGGCCTCTTCTCCCACTGATGCACAAGGACAGCCTCTGCTACATATATGGCTAGAGTCATGGGTCCCTCCATGTATACTCCTTGGCTGGTGGTTTAAACCCATGGAACTCTGGTTGGTTGGCATTGCTGTTCTTCCTATGGGGTCACAAACCCCTTCAGCTCCTTCAGTCCTTTCTCTAACTCCTCTTTTGGGGACCCCATGATCAGTTGGCTGTGAGAATCTGCCTCTGAATATGTCAGACTCTAGCAGAGCCACTCAGGAGACAGCTATATAAGGCTCCTGTCAACATACACTTCTTGGCATCAACAATAGTGTCTGCATTTGGTGATAGTACAGGGAATGGATCCTCAGGTGGGCCAATCTCTGGATGACATTTTCTTGCCAACTTTCCCACACTGCATTGGAATGTTTCTGGCTTGGGTTTGTGCTTGCTTTATGTGTACTTTTACAACTGCTGTTGGTTTGTATTTGAAAATTCCCTACCATATGCAGAAAACAATGTTTCATTGTAGTCATCTATTGCCTCAAGCTCTTTTTGCCCTATCTTCCACAATGATCCTTGAACATTGAAAGGAAGAATTATTATATAGATTTCTCACTTAGGACTGAGCATTTCACAGTCTCTTATTCTCTGCCACTTGACTAGTCAGTGATCTCTGAGTAGCCATAGATCAATAGATGGCTATCTATTGCCAAATAAGTTTCTCTGGTGAAGATTGAGATTTGTCCCTGATTGTGTTATGAAGATAAGTCATTAGAAGTCAGTTTAACACACTATGTCTACTTAATGGGACTGCAGGTCATGGGCTCTAGAGAAAAAACAATGATCTTTCTTAATAAGTTTACTTTTGTGTAATCAAACACACCCCTGTGCTATTCCTAGGTCTGGAGGCATCATTCATTTTTCACCTTTGCTAAGTCTTCACCCATTCATGTATTCTGTATTGTACCAATCATGTTGGGACAACATATGCTGCATTCATTGATGTAATGTTAGTTGGCAGAAAAGTAATAATAATTTGATAAGTGCTATATTATAGATAAAGCTTGAAAATATGGTGAGTGAGAGAAACAAGGCACAAAAGATGCATGGTGTAATTCCTTTCATATGAAATGTTGGCTATGATATGATATGATATGATATGATATGATATGATATGATATGATATGATGATATGATATATATGTAAGTTTGAGTTTAGCTTAAGAGAATATATACAACCATATAATAGATTACTGGTTGCTGAGGGCAGAATGTGCACAGCGATTTTCAAAGCTGAAACAAGCATATTCTTAAATGACACTCTGGTCATCATTGAACACCTGGAAATAAGCTATTAAACACAGCAAGTTTCATATGATGGGCCAATTGAAGATGGTATTAGTTTATATAAATAAACATGTTAGATTTTTGCATTAGCCTTATGAAAAGCATGTAATTTGGTATGTCACATGTATTAATTATACAAGTGAATTTATCTTTCAAAACAATATTTCAAACTAGTTTTATTTTTAGTAACATTTTATGTTATCATGAGAAAACTAGTTAATAAAAACATATTTTACTATGTTACTGTGTGAGCAAATGCAGAGATAGAATTTGAATACAGGTTTACATATTATTCCCAGCCTCACTCTGATCTTATATTCTCTGTGATCCAGGCACATGAAAGTGGCTACTATGCCCAGACCTCCCTTTATTCTCTCAATATTTACTAGCATTTAATAATATTTTATATGGTATATATCTTAACATTCCCATAAATTAATATGTTGGAATTGTAACTTCCACAACAGTACTATTAGAAGGAAGATTTAAGGCATTTATAACAGTACTATTAGAAGGAAATTGTTAAGGCATTATATGACGAGATATCATAAATTGGAATATCAAAATCATTAAGAACATGAATTGGTTTCTTATACCATGTAATAAGAGCAATAGACCAGGACCTTAGAAGCACAGAAAAGCTGTCATAATATATCAGATCTACCTGTAATGTTAGACTTCTCTTTTTACAGAAAGTAAATATAAGTAATACATTTATAAACATTGAGTTTATAACATTTTCACAGAATACCTCCAAATGTTCAGAGAAATAACTGTGATACCAGAAATGTGATTCTTCGTTAATAAACTCATCCTGAAATTATCTTTAGAAGTGGGTTAAAGATGAAACTGGAAGACTCTTGAAATAGGGAATAGCAAGGGCCAGTTACAGTGAAACTGACTTCCCCGCTGCAAGTCAAGGCTGTGACCACAGCAGAAATGGCAGTAGCTCAGCCCCTACACATGATAGTTGTGGCTCTTCTACCTCCATCAGATGACATTATCTCTGTTTGGATAATGGTGTCCTCTGATGCAGCTATGATAAAAAATAATTCTGATTCTCTTAGTACCTGCCTCATTATCCCTCTAGACTCAAATTACTGAAGACACCCAAGGAGAAAGATAAAGTATGAATCTTGAGGTATGTATGCTACACTTCAAAAGGCATTACATGCATTTCTTAATTCATTCCACAAAATTTAGGAGACATTTGTATGAATGGAGATTAAAGATAGGAAATTTTTACCCCTGTAGAATGATTATAACATAGGATTAGAGTAAATTTATTTTTTAGATGTGCTAAGAAAATTTTCTGTATTTAATGTTGAAACTCATAGAACAAGAGAGGGTCTAACAATTTGACAGTTTGTTAGCTAAACCGTACAACAAATAATAGTCTATAGGAAGAGAATGGAAATGTCCAGCTTCATTTGTTTGAGATACCAGAAAGGATTCAGCAACTTAGGAAATAGAAAAGTTGTATTGAGTTTGTCATTTAATATCTGTTCTCCACACTGAGATAGTTTCAAAATGCTTACCGAACATTGAGAACAGATTTGTGAAGGAGTCTTGGCAATCCTTGAGGATCCCTACAATGTCCTCTTTATTGAGGTTTCAACGGATACTTATAGTGACAGACATTCATTTGTTATCCTAAATGCAATCATTGCCATCAATTTTAAGAGGAGCAGGTTTGAGTGAGAGCACACAACCACAAAAGCAAGGTGGGCATAGCTACTATCATGAATGGCAGAACCAGAGAAGCAGCCAGAATAGTGTGATCATACAACTGCATCATACAACTTCCATGATGCTTGTTCATTTATCATGGAGTCATCTCTAGAAGTGAAAAACTAGGGAAATTGCTTACATTCTTCCTTGGTTTGTACAAGAAAAAATAGTCACTGGGAAGTAGAGGCATTGTCTAAACCACTTAAGCAGCTTAGTAACTGGGAAGTGGGCAGACCATGTGAGAATTTTGAGGTGAATTCTAACATAAGTTTGCTTTTGTGAGCAGATAGTCAATGGTAATTCTAAAGGTGTGCTTCAAAAGGAAGGAATTGTGATGTAACAAAAATTTGAGACTTCATAGGCAATGCCCAGCTAATTATGCAGTTAGTATGTATGCTCACGTAGAATGCATGATGGCTTAGGTTCCAACCCCAGTACCACAGTGTATGTAATGACTTGTACCTGTAATCACAGTACCTGGGATATATGGATTCAGGAGAATCAGAAGTTTAAGATAGTCCTTGGTTATTAGACTGGCCTGGAATACAATATCCTCTGAATATACACAAAACAAATATATATATATATATATATATATATATGTGAATGATTAAACTGTAGCTACTAATGGCCATCATGTTAAGGACTGGTTTAAAAATGAAAAAGAAAACATTTGCATTCTAAAGAGGAAAGGAAACTGACTCAATCCATATTTGAGTCATATTCTTTTCTTATGGAAGATAGAACCCAAGAGAGATTAAGTCAAACATTTGACTTGAGGAAATCATTGAAAGGTCTTGTTCCCCTAGCAATGTTTAGCAAAATATAAGATAGATAAATATGGGTGGGATTTTTTGAAAGTAAAGGCAAACCTTAAAAAAGATTTCATCCTGCTTATATGTAACTTATATTTAAGTTCAGATAACTGGAACTTATTCTTGCCTCTTGGGTACAGAATGAAAGGTTTTATTGGGTCAGGAATTATTTCAAAGAAGATATTACTATTAATATTGTGAACACTACTCCTTATTGTCTGTAATTATAATTTGTTGATGAAATATTTGTGACACCTTATGTTTTCTCTGTGGTATCTGCTAAATCCAGAAAACTACAATACGTATGTTCATTGAAATTTTGTAAACATCAGCTTCAAGGGCAAAGCCAGCATGGAGACTAAAATTTGCAAAGGGCTAACTCATGGCAGAGACAAACCTTAATTCTAGATTAGTAGAATAGCTAGCCTGCAGTTACCTTACAGACACTGGACTCCAGTGGTACAGACATACAACTCTAATTCATGTACACCAGAGTATGAGCATTACCAAGAAAGTTGTAGGGAAAGGGAAGTCAGAGGCCTGGGAGCGAAACTGGTAGACTACAGAGTTTCTAAAGTCTCAATCACAAAGATTCTCGTGTACATTTTTCTTCCAGTATGTTTGACTTTATCTTTTACAGGTAGGTCAATTGTTCATTTGGGATTTATTTTAATACATGGCACATAGTATACACCCAAATTCAAAGTTAGGAAGGGATATCTCAAGTCTTGGTATGCTTTTGTGGAAAGGCAACTATTCATTCAATAAAGTTGTCTTCTGACATTGTCAAAATCAATTCTTGAAGATTTCATCCAAGGCTCTGTGACAGAGCTCTTGCCTAGCTTTCATGAAGCCATGGGTACAATCCAATTTAAAAGAGAAAAGTAAATCAATTGCCTTCAAGCATTTTAGGTTACTTTTCCTTTTTCTTATCAGACTTCTACTTATCTTTAAAGATCAATCTGGAAAACCTAATTTTCAGAAAAATCTCAATTTTTTCTATTTGTTCATTATATCTTGCATTCAGGGTCACTTAGAAACTATTTGTGGATTTTCGATGATTACTTCCAGCTGTATAATTGGAAATAATTCATATTCTGACTGATGTGCATGTCACTGTCATCTGAATTTTATACCAAATGACACATAGTTCATATATTTTATAACTTTTTGACTAAATAAGATCCAAACTAATGAATATATCATGTAAAAATATATATTTATCTCTGTTCAATATATATATATTGAATATGTATAGAAATAAATTCGTATATGTTGTATTCTGTAGCTGCCTGCAGCTACTATGAACTCTGTTGCTGGAACAGAAGCTGAGGGATGTATGGGGAAGGGCAAAAAGAAAGAGGCCAGGATGATATTTTAGCGATCAATGTAAGTGAGACCTTTTAACAGTTTGGGCAAGCCCTTCCCCCCCAGACCCTGGTCTGAGTTCCTGGAAGTCATCTGGCATGTTCCCTGGGTGTTGGCTCCACTGCTCAGGCATCTGGGCAGGTCACCTGCTTAATTCAGGAATTCATAGATCTGGAGGAACAATGAACTTCACCTTCACTCTGAGCCTTCCACCCTAGGTGGAACAGGATCCTGCTGTAACCTACTTCCCTATTATGCCCTAAGGTCAGATTTTCTACCCTAAGACCTTGTCCCTGGCCAATGTCAAGTTCCTACCATGTGGCATGACTCCCCAATATGGCTGTACACACACACACACACACACACACACACACACACACACACACACACATATATATATATATATATATAATGTATATGATATGTATATTTCCATAACCAAATAATGTGAAAGTAGGATAGCTTCATGCAAGTATTGATGAAGAAAATGAGTAGTTTGTGAGGGCATGCTCTCTGTCCCTAATTCTCAGCGGTGCCCAGTTGTAATTGTTGTACCTGCCTGAAGCAGGTCCTACTATGTACTGAGAGTGAAATTACCTAGAAGTTTCAGGATTACCTTCTATCACTTTAAAATTCTCAGTAGATAAAAGATGGGCCTCACTTTTTATGGTCTTTAAGGAAAGGTTTCTGACTCCCTATTGAGTCATGTTTCCTCTTAAAACCAGCTATGTCCACTGATAGGCTATTGGCTACCTCCAAGCAACCACACCTTCTTGATCATAGAAGAATCCTGTTGATTATGCCAGACATGCTCAGAAAATGTAAAGCAATTTCCTCACACAAAATAGTGACACCTCCCAAATTGCTTTTGTTGTGAAAGGTGACATAACCACATGTTCCCATGTTCAGAAGTAGACATGTTTGGGAAGACATCACTCAAACAGACTTTGCTATAATACTATAATGCTATTAAGAATTAATTTGTTGCATTTGTCTCTTCTGCTGTTTTGGGAATGCTTTATGGAACAGGGCCTGTGCATAAACTCATGTAGATTTCAACTCTTAAATGACTGAGAATATCATCTACGCTCAGAGAAACATGTAGATAGAGTTGAAATTTTTGCAAAAACCACAGGGAGAAAATGGAAAACATGCTGTATTTCATTTGTGTCATTTCAAATAGGCAGTTGCTTCCTTGATCTTCTTTTTTGATTAATAAAGTAATAATGTAGGCTAGTTTGTATCTCCTTTATGTGATAGATTCTGTTTCTAACACAAGAATACAATTTCCATCAGTCTGCAAATCATTTAACTGTTTCCAAATGACAACTATAATTTGTCCTCAGCTGCTCCTTGATGTGCTAAAAGAAACAGAAAACCAAGGCACTTGTGTGAACAGTTTAAACAATAAGCAGCCATTGGCTTAATTATCTTGTTCAACAAGCATCTCTATATGAATCCAATTTTTGTTGTCTAACTCTTTAAGATGATTTTATTATCTGTAGCTGTTGTCTTATCCTATGTCATTTATTTCTCATAGCTTACTTTTTGACATTTTGTTGATTCTTTGTGACTTTCACATGATGTACCCCAGACCCACTCATCTGCCCGTCCTCTCTTGTCTGCCCTCTGCTCTTGCAAACTTCTCTCCAAATGAAACTAAAAAACTCACAAACACACAATCAGACAAAAACAACCAAAACAAAACAAAGCATAGAAAAAACTCACTGTGGAAGCTGTCGTGTGCCTCAGTGTGTCCTTCAGTATACTCCATTCTCCACACATCTACTTACAAATGTTCGTTACAATGAGTCGTTGATCTGGTTCGAGGCCTCTGAGTTCTGTACCACAATCAATAGTGGAACCTTACCAGGTTCCTCCCACTTATCCTGTTGTTGTCCTGTGTCATGGAGATCCTACAGCTTTACAGGATCAGCAGGACTGACCCTGTCACTTACTTGAACAGTTCACAGGTGATGTAGATTTTCAGCTGAGACAACTCAAAAGTCCTGATTCTGGGCCTAGGTTGTAGCTACCAGCTCTCCCATGTCTGTACCACCAGGATGGGCTCTCTAGCATTCCTCCACTAGGCCACCCAATGCTACCATTAGCAGGAGGCAGGGGCCACTCTTCTGTTCTCATGACCTCAGACTGGCTCAACTGCACACCTACCTGCAGAGCCAGCTCAAATTTGTTGTCTCAGTGAGTTGCAGGAACTGCTTTCCCAAGTGTTGCATCTGGTGAGGGGCAGAGACAGTTTAACTGTTTTCATGACCAGACCAGGGCCAGCTCTCCAGACTGCCTCAGTTGGCAAGGGCTAGCTAGCATCACCTCCATGTCCATACCACCACACATCAGATGAGTACTGTACCAGTTCTCCCATGCTTACACCCTAGCAGGGGAGGGGGCCTGGCTCATCTGCCCACTCAATATGAGGCAGCTCTGCTGTACTGTACAGGTGATATGCAGTGTCACCTCTCCTGAGTGTTGCAGTTGGCACAGGACATGGTCAATTCTCCAGAATGGCAAAGCCAGAGAGGGCCAGGGCCAGTTCTGTGCAGCCCTTGGGTATCTATATGGTCCCAGGCAGCTGGGGATATCCATGTGGTCTCTAATTGTAATATGAGTCACAGACATCATCATAGACATTGACCCTTGCACCTGCATGACCACATATGGCCTTCAGTAGCAATACAAGCTGGGGCTTCACTATGTCCTCAGGTAGAGGGACTAATTACTCATGACCTCTCAAGTCTCACATGTCCAGTTCCATCTCTCTTCATAATATTCAAGCCGTTCTGCATCTTTCTCTCCCATCTGTTCACCACATATTTGCCCATTGTTGTAGCTCATGCTGCAACCAGACACGTGACTAATAGGCCTCTGTGAAGCCCCTTCTGACTGCCTTGTGTGGTCTCCTGGTAGATGGGCCTTTAGGTTTCTACAGTCTGCCTGTGTGACAAGTAGTCTATGCGACAGGTGGGTCTATGGCCCTCTTCCCACTCTTGCATTGCTTGATGTGGCAGTAGCAGTGCCTCTGTCTACAGCCTGCCAGTGCTGTGCAGCAACAGACTGGTTTCTAGAAGTTTGTCATGGAATATGCTGGGTTGGCATGGCCGTGTGGCCCTCTCGATGTCTTCTTCCTCCCTGGCTACATTAGTGGCTGAAAGAAGGCCTCTGTGTGACTGCAGTCCATCCATACAGAGGCACATAGGTCTCTATTTTTACTTAAATTTAATGTACAGATAATTCATGCCAGAAATTATATTTACTACTATAAATGATAGAAAACACAGACACGTTTTCAGTGTTTTTGATGTTCTCTAGAGAAATCATATAATTATGAAAAAAAAAGTATGTAGTATGGTAGGATATAAAGATCATGCCCAATGTAAAAATGATGTATTTTTAAGTTTTTAGAGAGAAAAATTGTGAAATTGGAAGGCAATATGGAACCTATTCAACAAGAAAGTAACTCTGAAAGATAAGTAAGCGCTTGTGAGGCAGACATGAGACAGGAGAATTCTGGGAGTGAAAGAGCGACTAACCCCTGGTTCTGGAAAGACTCAGTGCAGCAGTGTAGGGGAATTCCAGAACAGGGAAGCGGGAAGGGGTGGATGGAGGAACGGGGGAGGGAAGAGGGCTTATGGGACTTGCAGGGAGTGGGGACCCAGAAAAGGGGAAATCATTTGAAATGTAAATAAAAAATATATCAATAAAAAAAAAGAAAGAGCGACTAAAACAAGGAAGAGAAATGCTTCGGACTAATCTAGGAAGCTGGAAGTGTTCTGGTTGTACTAGTAAACAGTGCAAATTCACTTACAAAACCACCTGCACCACAGATAAGGGATTCTGTGGGCAAAGACTATTGTGTCACAATAGAGTGTTCTCCTAGCATGTTTGACAAACCTTCATCCCACACCTACCATCTTTGCTCCCTTGCAAAAAAGAATTCATACATAGCCTTACAGGTTTACACTATTTTTATTTCTTTCTTATACCATAGTACTAGGAAATTGATATCACTTGATATTATATATCTTAATTAATAGCACTGCAAACTCAGAGTCATCTAAAAGGTAACTAAAGAGTCTATAATCAACTACCTAATTATAATCTCTAATTATAAGAATGACCATCATTACAAACAGAAATGACCATCATTACAAATAGAAATGAATATATGTAACATGCTCTGCACGGGGATTGACACCAAACAAATGCTTCGCAGAAGTGTTCAGTGCTTTGTACAATTGCGGGTGCTTTCTTCTTGTATGTATCAGGTAAAGATCATAAACAGATTGAGTTGAAGAAGGGAGGAAGAGGCTTTAAGTCACTGTGTGCTCCGGGAGTGTGTGCAGAACTTAGTGGAATGAAAGTGGAGTGTAATCAGAGACACTCTTGGGGGATAAAAAATGCCCAAAGAGGATGCTGAGAAGCCAGCGGGGTATGAATATATGAGTGGGAGTGGAACAGTGGGAATGATCCGAGTGAAATTCAATTTGAGCACTAATTTTTCACCTTGGGACCATGGAGGAAGCAAATGCCATACCTGGAGTTGCTATGTTTATATTCAGCCATAGACAAGCTTACACCCGAAAGCAGTTAGTTCAAGGTCACACACTTCTGTGATGCCTTTGACACTTGGAGAAAGGAAAGGGATGACCATATTAAAGCTACAGTATCTGAATTTTTAGAGGCATGGTGAGGGCAAACTGACATTTTCTTTAATAGACTTTCTAAAATAGCTCATACACACACACACACACACACACACACACACACACACACACACACACACACAATGTAACTCTACCTTCCAACCTGGCTTGGCTCAATGAGATCGGTAGAGAGTAGGATGAAGAGTTGTCTAAACATCACAGGGCAGGGTTCTCCTCTTGCTTTTGCTCCTTAAACTGTTTTTGTCACACTTGCTATTTTGATACATTGTTAAAGAAGAGCACAGAAGTAGCCAGGCTGGTCAGGTAGCAGGCAGAGAAAATAAGCCTCAGGAACTGACACCTTGGCATAGAATATTTTAATAATGAGTGTTCTCATTAGATGTCAGCAACTATGCTACCAATTGCACCTGCACTATTTCATCACCAGCCTCGCCACTGTCTGGGATAGGTGCTTCAGATTACTGCTAACGTATTAGAGGTTTGTAGGGGTTGAATAACTTCAGTTACAAAACTAGCAAGTAGTAAAATTTTGGTCTGTGCAGGGTGTTGGACTGAAGATCCAAGCATTTATCCAGATTTTTATGTATAGAATTAGATGTTTCTAATTTCTAAACTTCTACTTCTGTATTTTATGTTTTGATTTGATTGCATATAAATAAAACCAGAGAAATAGCTATTATTTATTTAAGTGCATGTCCTTCTTAGACCTCTGTGCTCACCTTTAGCAGTACTAAACCATTGTCTTTCTGGTGCATATCATTTTTTAATTTATTATGGTATTCTTACAACATTTTTAATGCAGCACCTGCTTTGAGTTGCTATGTCAATAGAGAATTAATAAGAGAGATAAGGTTTAGGCTGCTATGGACAACACAATCTGCCTAGACAAATAAATAAATCTATAGATAAAAAGAAAAACATGGATAAGTGCTGTCCAGAAACAAATTAAACCAGTGCTGTAAGCAGACATTGGGTGGGCACTGCAACTGCTTCTAAGTGATGTGTTCTCTTAGAAGATCAGGGAGAATGGTGCCAAAAAGAACAGAGGGAAAGATGAGCAAGGCTCTATGTGGGCACAGAAGGGGGTCAATGCCGAGGACAAAGTGCAGGGACGGGTGATGTGGAGGAAAGGTTAAGGAAAGGCTGAGAGGAGGTCAAAGGCAGGCAAAGAATGATTTCACAAGTCAATATAAGAAATTTTAATTTTACTCCTGCTACACTGAGATACCTTTGAATGAATTCTATTCTACTTCACAAGGAACTATTGTCCTCAAAGACAGATCTGAGTATAGCAAAAAAGTTAAAGATACCAGGAAAATCTAATTTTACCTTGACTTTATCAGTTCAAATTTCATGCAAAAATGAGCAAAAAGCCCCTAAACCCTTTCAGAAGCTTCGTTTCTAACTGAAAGGTATGATGTTTGACACTTTCATCAATCAGTGGGTGCCATTAATCTGCATATTGTGTTACAGGGAGCTGCCATCCTTCTGACTTTTCCTTTTCTTTATGTTTTTAACTTTTTTCTACTTCTTGGGAAATTAATTCATGTCATTTCCCTTGGAAATCAGTGGCATTTGACTGCACAGGCACTTAGAGGCACCCTTCTGTGACTGTAAGTTTAGTTTAATTATACTGCTTGTCAGCAGCACCTGAAGAAAAAGAGCCAGCTGCTGGGACTAGGGTCAGGGATATATGGGGGAACCCTTAGGATACCCAACATTCACGTGTAAAGTGGATTGCACTGTGTGGACAGGGCTGTGTGGAGAGGCTCCTGAAATGGTTGGATGTGTGAGCGGGGCTGGCACTTGCTTCATAACATTGTTCTCATGTTGTGCCTTGCTGTAAAAAGAACACTTGTAAGATGTCATCCATTTCACTTTAGAATTTCTTTCTTTTCCTTTCTTTCTTTCTTTCTTTGTTTCTTTCTTTCTTTCTTTCTTTCTTTCTTTTTTTGAGAAATGCACTTAGAAACTTAGAGAAGACTGATATGTTTTGGGAAGGGTTGAATACTGTCAGTCATACTGTTTGGTTGTTCTACAGAACGCATGTCTCCAGGCAGAAATCTAATGAAAGTTAAAATCTGAATGCAAAGATCCAAACAGCCATCAATCCACTGGATATTAGGCTTTAATAAATTTAACGTCATCAACATTAATAAATAGACCATGCATCTGATATAGTCTTTTTAACTTTGTATTTTGCCACACGTTTACATGTTAACAAATCCAAATAAACATATGAAAAGCATTGAATGATCTAATTATTAAGATGTGGGAAAGAATTAGTCATCAAATGAAAGGTTTGTTTTATATTTTTTAATTTGTTGCATTAAATTTATCTGGCTAACAGAACAGTCCCAATATGGTAATGCCACTCCTATTTTGCTACAGTAGAACATTGAATGTAATATTTATGCAAATTAATATTATTTTGTAAGTTCCAACACAGGTAGTTTGTGCACCAACCTCACTCTTTCCAACTACAAAGCTGCTACCTTGGTTAAGCTTGCCATAATTTTCAATCGTTTCCTCGTTGATCTCCAGGGTCTCAGTGGTTCTGCTCCTCTGAAAATTCTTCTGCAAATGTCCCCTGCAATCTTTTAGTAAACCTCAAATTTATTACACCTTTTCTTAATTCAATATCTCTAAATTAAATCCCTACTCTTTTTCTGCAAACACCTCCAAAAGACAAAATGAAATTGTCCTTAACCTGAATAGTCTCTGTGGATTCATCTTCTTTTATCACAAATTCTTCTGAATCTTCTGCCACATATCTGAGATCTTTCTAATGCACAAGTGAACAGCTGCCCAAGCTTCCGTTCACCAATATAAGCAATAAGTATTTGTCCAATAAACAGATAGACAGGACTGGATTAAATTGCTAGTGCTTATGTGAAAAATTTCATTTAACATACATTTTTTTTTTTGAGACAGGTTTTCTCTGTGTAGCCCTGACTGTCCTGGAACTCACTCTGTAGACCAGGCTGGCCTCGAACTCAGAAATCCGCCTGCCTCTGCCTCCCAAGTGCTGGGATTACAGGCGTGTGCCACCACGGCTGGGCTCATTTAACATACATTTTATGAAGGCTAAGGAGACATAAATTTATAGCCTCAGGTTTATAAAAAGGACAATAAAAAAGAAATGTCATAGACAAGGGAAGAGAGCTTTATTCTTTATTTATTGAAATTTTATGATTTTCACATTTGCTAAATATAATTGCAAAAGAATCAATGCATAAGTTAGTTTAAGAAAGAAATCCATATGAGAACTTTAAATGCATCTCCTTACATCAATAAAAAATGTATTTTTTAATTAGTTGAAGTTTGTGGCATAAAAATTGTTATTCCAATTGTTGTCCAAATGAAAATGCGAATTTCTACAAAAAAAATCTCTAAAATTTCATTAAAAATTCATTCTGGCAAATTGGGAATCAAACTTAAAAGTATCAAGCACACAATTATTGCATGTTCACCAAGATTTTACTTGTGCAACAATACCACAACTTTGAAGCATATTTCTTGGTACTTACCTGTTACAAGTGTATTTACTCAATTTTCAATTAATATTCTAAAAACAAGCATTGATGACTGAAAATTATATAAATTCAGTCAAGAAAGTCCTATATAAACTCTATGCTTGTTTTGGTAAATCATATTTCTTTATATTCACCAGGCTTATTTATCAGGAGTATTATTTTACTCATGTGATAAGTATTTCCAATTTCTGTGTCAATATAATAGAATGAACCACATTAAGGACATTTTTTCCTCTTATAAATGTTTTGGCCATTACGGGTGCTAGAGACCTCAGTCAGTAAAAGTATCTGTTTGCTGTGTAAATATGAGTTTGGTCCCCAAGGACACTTATGAAAAATGAGATCCATAAAGCACAGTTGTGATTTGGGGTCTGTGAAGACAGAAACAAGAGCATCTCTGGGCTTCCTGGCTGCAAACTAAATTTCCATGGTCAGTGAGCGACTGTCTTAAGGATATAACATAGAGAACTTGTCTTTGTCAGGGTTTCTATTCCTGCACAAAACATCGTGACCAAGAAGCAAGTTAGGGAGGAAAGGGCTTATTCAGCTTATATTTCCACATTGTTGTTCATCACTAAAGGAAGTCAGAACTGAAACTCTAGCAGGTTGGGAAACAGGAGCTGATGCAGAGGCCACGGAGGGATGTTTCTTACTGACTTGCTTCCCTGGCTTGCTTAGCTTTCTTTCTTTTCTCTTTTCTTTTCTTTTTTAAAATTTATTATATATTCTTTATTTACATTTCAAATGTTGTCCCCTTTTTTTGTTTCTCCCCAAAGAATCCCCTAACACATCGCCCCACCCCTGCTCACCAATCCACCCACTCTAGCTTCCCTGTCCTGGCATTCCTCTATACTGGGGCACCCTTCTTGGGCCAAGGGCATTTCCTCTCTTTGATGTCCAACAAAGCAATCCTCTGCTGCATATGCATCTGGAGCCATGGATCCCTTCATGTGTACTCTTTGGTTGGTAGTTTAGTCCCTGGGACCTCTGGGGGAACTGGGTGGTTCATATTGTTGTTCCTGCTATGGAGCTGCAAACTCCTTCAGCTCCTTTGGTCCTTTCTCTAGCTCCTCCATTGGAGACCCTGTGCTCAGTTCAATGGCTAGCTGAGAGTGTCCCCTTCTGTATTTGTTATGCACTGGCAGAACCTCCCAGGTGAGAGCTATATCAGGCTCTTGACAGCAAGCATTTGCTTGCATCCACATTAGTGTCTGGGTTTTGTAACTGTATATGGGATGGATTCCTACAGACTACCAGCCCAGGGATGGCACCACCCACAATGGGCCCTCTGCTCTTGATCACTGATTGAGAAAATGCCTTATAGCTGAATCTCATGGAGGAATTTCCTCAACCAGAAATCTTTTCTCTGTGATAACTCTGGCTTGTGACAAGTTGACACACAAAAATCAGCCAGTACAGAGCTTAAGAACAGAGCACCCAAATCATCCTCTAATCTCTGAGTTCATGTATCCAAACACACACACACACACACACACACACACACACAAAGTCATGTTTACCTCTGATCTTCACAATAAGCTCTCATATATTAATACACATATGTAAACATACACATTCTTAACAAAATGTGCATATAAATACACAAATGTATGCAAATATGTTGCACAATAGAAACTTAGGCATTTAAAAAAATTTGCTATCCTAACACTGAGTCATGTGTTACTAAATCAGTAGAAGCTTGGAATCACAGATGTGCTACTGAATCTTCAGTGTGAAAGATTTGAAATATGATGTCTATGTGCTTAGTTTCCAGAAAGAACAATGGTAATGTGGCGCAGAAGACAAAGCTATAGTTTCGTAAATCTGCACTGCGGGGCTAATGCTGGAAAACAGTGCATTCCAAAGGAGTTGTTTAGAATCAAGTGCTGATTTAGCTGGATAAAATGCAGCTGTCTTATCAAATTACACAACTGGATTCACACCATCTACTAATTCCTGGAGGAATTTTAAAGATACCTTTATGGGTGATTTTCTTCCCAGTGTAGTGATTCCTAAATTAGATGGTTTTAAAAACAGAAAGAAAAAAAAAAAGCCTCTAGAATCTATTCAGAAGGATTATCTCTGTTAGAAACTGTAGAGAAAGGAAATGTGCTTTGTTAGGTCTAAGGTCACCATTTCACAAGAATTCCTAAAATGTAATTGAATCTAAGCAAATTTTGAACTAACTGACAAATTGTCATACATTTTTAAAAAGTTGTTCTTTGTATGACTTTAAGTAACTCTAGTCATTTGTAGCAGTACTCAACTTATTTTAAATGATGAAAACTCCTCCCATGAGCACAACTTCTTCACTAATGTCCTTACTTTACATTGTTTTTTTTTTTTTTGTAAAGGGTAACTTTCTATGGAGAATAGTAGGCTTTGCCACTTCTTCAAACAGTATTTCTACATATCTAATAATCATTGTATATCAGGGTGAAGAGATTGAATTCAGGTAGCTTCACAATGACATTTCTTTCCTTTTTAAAAAATAATCCATATCTACTGCTGCGAAAGGAACAAACTGGAGACACTACCTATGTATTTACAGGGAATCTTTTATACAACATATTTTCCCTCCATGAAGTTACTACTAAGCTATCCTTCTTAAAGGAAGCTAATGGTCCCTTCTTGTCTTCAGGTCTTTCCACTTACATTCTTTCAATATTCTGATTACATTGTATAATAACTTATAACATGTGTGTTGGATGTGTATGCATATTAGGGTACATGTACATATCTACCCATATATAAAAAGATGCAGGAGGTGTCTTTATTGGTCACTTTCTCACTTATATGGTTAGAAAGTGTTTCTCATTGAACCTGAGTTCAATGACTTGATCAGAGTGGTCACTCAGGAAGCTCCAGAGATTTCTTATCTCTGCATCCCCAGTTCTGGGATTATAGGTGAGTACACGTATGCCTTTCATGGAAGTGACTAGTAATAGCATTCAGGTCCTAGAAATTCTGCAGCATGCAGTTTATTGACTTAAGGCATGGTACTAGCTCCCTGACTCATCATTAAATTAGTAGAACTATCTATCAAATTTTTCATTCAAACAAGTCACTTATCAAATCAATCAAGATCTATTAAGAAGCAAAGTATCAGACACTGTGGTAATCAGGCTGGGTCCCAATAAGTGTTAAAGTGGCTAGCTCCTCCTTATACCTACTATTCCCAGTCTGTGGCTCCTTGTTGTTGTATATAGAACATAATTTTTCCTTTATCATTCCCTTCCTCATATTTTCTCATTTGTTTTTCCCTTCCCAAACTAGTATTAAAGAAGAGTATAATAAACAAACAAATAAACATGCTGGAGAATTCTCTGGGTATATGCCCAAGAGTGTTATAGCTGGGTCCTCTGGAAGTGTCATGCCCAATTTTCTGAGGAACCACCAAACTGATTTCCAGAGTGGTTGTACCAGCTTGCAATCCTACCAGCAGTAGATGAGTGTTCTGCTTTCTCCACATCTTTGCCAGCACCTGCTGTCTCCTGAGTTTTTGATCTTAGCCATTCTGACTGGTGTGAGGTAGAATCTCAGGGTTGTTTTGATTTGCATTTCCTTGGTGACTAAGGATGTTGAACATTTCTTTAGGTGCTTCTCAGCCATTGGCTATTCCTCAGTTGAACATTCTTTATTTAGCTCTGACCCCATTTTTTAATAAAATTATTTGCTTCTCTGGAGTCTAACTTCTTGAGTTCTTTGTATATATTGGATACCAGCCCTCTGTTGGATGTAGGGTTGAAGATGGCCTTGTTGGACATCAAAGGGAGGAGAGGCCCTTGATCCTGAGAAGGCTAAATGCTCCAGTATAGATGAATGCCAGGACAAGGAAGCAGGAATTGGTAGATTAGTGAGGGGGAGCTGGAAGGGGGATGGGCTAGGGGGTTTTTGGGAGAGGAAATCAGGAAAGAGGATATTTACATTTAAAATGTAAATAAAGAATATATCTAATAAAAAAGAAAGAAAAATACAAATCAAAAAACAGCAAGAACACTAGAATGCTATCAAACAACCTTAGTCAGGTCTGAAAAGTATAGAAAAGACGGCTAAAGGAGATATTTCCACATTGTCAGGTAAATGGGATGCATGGGAATTAGTGTTAGGCAACAATAGGGGATTTTTAAATCCCCTATTTGTTGGAATGCATCAAATGACCATAACGTGAGGATATACAGTGGACTGTACAGGCAAGATAAAAACTAAGACAAATATTAAAATCCAAGAAAGAACAAGCAGTAAATCTAGATGGTGTAAATGCTGCATATTTGAGTTGCCATCACGAAAAGAATATATTAGAAATAATTATCTGAAAATGTACTTGCACTTTAGTATATCCATCTATATTACTAGAATCTAAGAATATAGCTTGTTGAGATGCCTCCTAGTTCTGAAGCTCTGTCTGTTATATTGCCTAATAACTCATATGACCACAAAAATATAGCATTTAATATTAAAGTAAATTTTAAGTTAATTTAGTAGGCTTAATTCATATCAGCTTGTGTGAATTACAGAGGTGAATTTGATATGATTATTCTCTGTTTAATATAGATTTGGAACTGAAAAAGAGAACTCTCAGGTTTTGCTCCATAAAATAATGACTCAGACCTAAAAATATATACTATCCCCTGACAAAATTGCCTACAGTCACCCCTTAAATGTAATGAGCAACACGATATACACAGTCTTTTTTTATTATTATTTTTAAACAAAGTTGCTGAATTTGTGCTATTTACTGGTTTGTGTTTCTGATTACAAGATGCTGTCCCCTGCTGTTTGTTAAAGATTATACCAATTCACAGTCACCAACCCAGAGAGAAATATGACAATTTTATTTTATACAAATATCTTAACATCAAAAGATATAAATGTGGACTTCTGTGTACCTGAAGAAGAAAGCCACCATGGCAGCATTACACTCCCTCTTCCCAGGTTATCTCACACCAGTGACATTCATTTCTAGACAGGGTTTTGATAAGAGGAAGAACCGATGAATTGAAAAAATGAGGATGGGATGACCTATTTACTAGGCAATTATTTCTTTTGAAAGACAGCTTATAAATGATCTTAAATACACACACACACACACACACACACACACACACACACACCCAAAGTATAATTGACAGCCTTGCTGGTTAGATATATACACTTGTGTGTCTTAACAACTGAAATTACATGTGTGCTTTTAGCACAGTTCCCTTGCCAAGTCTTTATTTTGGTTCACTTTAACCAAGGCCACCCAGCAGTATACAACAGTGCCATCTCCATACAAAACTACAAACTCTCCTCTGGGTATCCACACTGATAATAAAAGCCAGCATGTTCATGACTGTTTTCTATATGACAACTGCTCTCCATGTTACCGAAAACTTGGAATTTATGGGAAACTAGAAGAAGTGAAATTGACTGGATCTGGGTTCAATATTTAGCTGCCACTTACCAAGTATATCATCTGACATTTCACTTTGTCTACCTTCAAAATCATTCAGATGTTGGAATACTAAATAGTGATGCATAAAAGAGGCTGCGAGACATCATATGCGTGTGTGATTAATAATTGGCTATGAATGCAAATATGAATAACAGATGACCAACTCAGTGCCACAAAGAGCAAATAGGCAACTGTGGTACGGTAAATATGCAGGGAGAAGCTAAGCAGAACTGGAACATCTTCCATGATTCCCTTCTTAGCATCATTCCTTCCTTTTGTGTCACTTGAGAGAATACTTCTGAAGGGAGTTAAAAGTGTCCAGTGACAGCTAGTATAACCCAATTTGAATAAACATACTGTTGGTCTTCCCTATGCTGTCTATTTCCCTAAAAAGAACACTTGAATTCCAAATACCTTTCAGTTTACTTTCAAATGTGGGGTCCAACTCCTCTGAGTCCATCAGGAGCATCTAGGGGAAGTACTTTCCAATGTTTCACCAGTGGGTAAATGGTGCTTGACCAACACAAATTGAAGTTATAATCAATGGCCTACTAGCATTTGTGAATGAGGCCATGTAGCATCTGTTTAAGTATAAAAGTATTAACTCCTTCACAAATTCACATTGTATATGAGTTACAACTACATCAAAGCTCTCCAAAAACATATTGAGAAACCATAAGCAAATGTAGCTGATCTGAGATGAGGGTATTTTCCCTTGCAGGTGATGGCATCTGAAATCCATATTACAGCTTCTCCTTCATCTTCAAAGAAATGTATAGATATCAATTTTTGGACTCCAAAGAACTAAAGATATAATGCTTTGCATATAATACAAAGGGGAAAAGAACATTTGTCATGAACTTGGATAGGCTTTTGATGTTTCTTTAGTAACACAAATGGTTTTGCTTTTATTATTTTTTTTTTTGAGCCAAGAGTGCATTCTGATATTCGGAATGTTAGAAAAGAAACACGCACACACACACACACACACACACACACACACACCAGACCAAACCTACCATCCTAAAAGGCCCAAAGGTCTTTACTAGGAGAAGTGAAACAGAAATCTTTATTTACCTTCAGTTCCAACAGGCACAGTCCCTGATAGTTAGAATCATCATTTTAACTTTCATTTGGCCTCATAAATCAAATATGCTTGGGAAACGTAAAATGAGTGACTGTAGCTAATGGAAAGAGCTTTGTGATAATTATATAGCAGAGAAAAATGACAAAATAGGTAACTCTTTGCATCATTGTTCTGTGGTCCGTGTCCCTGCTTCTTAGGAAAAGCAGTGGAGTTGAAATTTGCCAAGTGCTCTTCTAACACTGGTTGATGGAAAAGCCTACATTCAGGAGCGAGGGCAGCTGGGATTGAGTTGTCAAGCTGTCCCGAATGTCTTGTACAAACTGAACAGGCCAATTTACTGCAACACTGCATAGACTGAAGGCTCCTATCTGGCTTTTACACTTGTTTCCTCCTGGAGAGATTACCTGCTCCCCCACGCTTTCCCTCCCGAGCAGCTCCTGAGCTACCCCGGATTCCTCCTGAAAAAACAGTTCTCCAAAGGAGAGCAATCTTAATCCCTACCTTGGGACCAGCCTGCTGGACTTCCTAGAGAGGCTCCTACCATCACTCTGAAAGCAAAAGCTTCCTGTTTGTTGATAATTTTGAATCAAGTGGTGAATTGATTTCAATATCTTCTCTTTTGTACCTTAAAAGTCTAGGCTTTCGGGGTGAAAACCGGCAAGCTTTAAAAAATAAAAATAAAATTGACAACTCCCACACAGCCTGAATTGCTTTTTCTTTTTACAAGCCTCTGACGGTGAGGTACTGCTTTAAAACGGCTTTTTTTCCGACTCTCCCCTCCAGGTGGCAGCAGTGCCACACCTCAATGGTTCCAATCCCCTCTTCCCTGACTTCAAGTGTTAATGCAATTGACCAATCACTGCTAAGATGATGGGAGGTAATTGGGTAATTGTATTTTACTGATCTCTAGCGGAGAAAGGGAAAGGGAAAGGGGCAAGAAAGAGGGCCAGAGGAGGGGAAGGGACTGCAGTCCTAGAACGCTTTGGGGAGTCAGGACCCTAAGTAAAAGGATCTGGCATTGGTGGGAAGTCTAGACTGGCAGACGCTGCCAACCGCTCAGAGAGCGCATTCATTTATCTGGGAAGAGAGGAGAGGGAGAGAGTTCACCGCGAAGTGGATGGAAGGGGATCCGGGTTTCCGCGGCACAGAGAGTCGCGAGCCGGGACTATGGCACTGAGACCGGCGCGGTGCAGCTGCGCACCCGAGGACGCGTCTCCTCCAAAAGGATCAGCGGGCGTCGGGAACGGCTGCGCACAGCGGAACCAACTTGTGGCTCCAGACCGTCCCCAAAGCAGCTGGAAATGAGATCAAAGCTGCAGTTTCATTCCAGAAGGATGAGAGGAGCCAGTGATTAGAGATTTTTTTTTAACCCTCTTCATTCCTGTTTCGTTACTCCCCCTTTTTTCTTTAAATATATTTTTTAAATATTTTTTTCCTTTTTAAAATTACCTAAGACCACGTCAGCCCCGTCATTGTTGCTTTCCCTGCTTGAAATAAAAACCTAGCCTGAACTTCCACAACCTTGGGGACTCGAGATCTACTGCCGAATGATGGAGAAGGGGACACCCGTGCTGGCAGGGGCCGCTGGCGAGGGACGGCATCAAGCGTCTCTCCTGTGATCCCAGCCCTGATCGCCGAGTTCAGCTATACCTGGAGGACCTGTACCCAGTGCTGGGAATGGGGGAGGGGACCCAGTGAAAGCCACCCCAGCCTTAAAAAAAAAAAAAAAAGTAGCTGACCGGGGGCGGAACGGGTTTGTTCTTGACAGCTGACGGAGCCTTGAAATTTTCCTCCTCTACCTCCGCCCCCTCCCCCGCCCCTGCCCCCCGCACTCCATTTAACGTGAGATTATGAAATCGCAGAGGCGGTGGAGGGAAGGCGACGGGATCTAACAAGGAGTTTGGAGGGGCGAGGGGGAAGGTGGCTGGGTGGCTGAAATCAAAAATCCAATTGCGCACTGGGTTGTGATGAGAAATCTAATCAGATCTTTGACGAAGGGGCCGGCCGGAAGGGTAGCCGGTGGGGGCAGTTGATCCCTAAATTCTCCGAAGGGAAAGCTGGGGAAAGGAATCGAGGATGTAAAGAAAAGACTTTTTTGTTCTTTTTTTCTTTCTTTTCTTTTCTTTCTTTCTTTTTCTTTTTTCTTTTCTTTTTCTTTTTTACTCCCGGAGGAGGTGGCTGTTGGGTGCCTTGCTAAAATGAAGGATACGGGACGCAGCTCTCTCTTGGAGCAGAAGGCAGAGGATAAGCTGATGGTGCCACAGAGAAGAAAGAATGAAGCTTTTTCTTGTGAGACCTGGATCGTAACATAAATGTGTTTATGGCCACATGGGGAGCATTGGGGGGGAAATGAAATAAGCTGATGTCAGACCTGCGGGGCTTGGTGTGTTCTGACATAAATAATCATAAAATAGCTGCCCCCCTCCCCCAAGGATGTTTGGAAATGGAGAACTGAGGATTCACAAAGAAAAAGTGTGCTCCTTTTTCTCTATAAAAGAGAAAGTACGCCAAGAAGATATTTTTGGAACGAAAAGTTTGGGGCTTTTTTTAGAAAAGTAAAGACCCGATACATATATTTTTTTTCTTTTGGAATTCCCCACAAGAGGAGCGGAAATTAATAATACATCTGCAAAGAAATTCCACTGAAGAAAAGTTGACCGTGGAAGAACGAAGCATTGATTGGGAAAGAAATCAGCAGAGGACTCTTGCCCGTGTTGACTAAAATTGAAGGATAATTGCAGTTGGATTTTTTTTTTCTTCACCAACCTTCTTTTTGTGTTTTCTTTCTTGTTTTCTTTTGGTGTCAAGACCATGCATTCTTTCTTATTCTTAACCACCTGGATTTCCCTCGGGATGTAGCTGTGCTGAAATACAGTGAGTGATCCTAATTTTCTTATTTATCAGGGAAGAAAAATGTTCATTAATTTAGTGTTCTGGTTCTCTTTCCTTCCCCCTCCCCCCTCGCTGTGGTTTTCAAGGACCTGGCTATTGGGAACAAGAAAATGAGGGCCAGGGTGGCCCACGCAGTTGTTCCGTCAAGCTGTGCTTATTGATAAGTCGGACTGCTATAATGATGCAGGTTGTCTGCATTCTACACAAATGCCTTTGCAAGTGTTCAGTATGGTGAAGGGAAGGAAAAAACAAAACCTCTCCATGAATGCTGCTGCAGTGTGGGGTGCAGATGCAAGTGATTGACACTCTAGAATGCATTTAAGTTACCAGGAAACCCCAGAGTTAGAGGCACAAATGTTGGCTATTGGAAATCGAAAGGGCCCAATTTAAATTTCATTATCCAACCTGACACTGCAGATCCACAGAATGTGTTATCACAAAACTATGATACTCAGTCAGGTGAAGGATGGCTTCTGGCTAATGGGTAAGAGGGAATGACTGGTGTAGCAGAGGAAGTGGTAGAGTGCTTCCTGCACTCCGACTAAATGTGGTCTTTGCATTCCCTGGGGGCTTCAGTGATGAAACTATGACTGGATCAAGAAGGACCCATTCACCCCACCCCTTGCAACTTCAGATTCCCTTGGTTCTTAAAGACGTGGCACACAGATTGTCGAGGACCTGAATGTTTAGCATGGGCAATATGAGGAACCCTTCCAAACACCACTAAGATACAGCTCTTGAGAAAAAGGCATTCATTTACCATCCTGTGATAACTTAGAAAGGAAGGCCAAAGGAAAGATTTGTGTGTTGAGTACCAAAGCTTATCATGGACCAAGTTTGCTTTGAAAGAAAGAAGGCAGGGAAAGCAAGCAAAGCAACAAATAAAAGTAAATAATAATTAAGTAAAAGAGAAGGCTGCAAGGGATTTGAGAGGCTGGGACCTGCAGGAACCCCCTCCCCCGACCTCTATCAGAGTCTTAGAGCTTGTCTGCTGTACAGAATGCTTTCACCCCAACCTCTGACACCCCTCAATGTCCCTCTCTGGAGGCTTCTATTAGAATCATGAACTCTCAGGTAACTTGAGAGCCAAATCACATATTACATGCTAACAAAAGAGGAAACTGAGGCCGATAGAGAAAGCATAATTCCTTGGTTAATGACCAAACAAGTCTGAGACAGATGACTCACACAAGCCTCAGAGAAGCAGACAAGTTTTGAATCCAAACTAGGAAGGAATCTGGCACATATAGGAGGATCACAGCTGCCATTTTTTTTTTTATTCAAGCGAGAAAGGCACAGTGATCTAGAGATGATGAAGTAAACTTCTGTCAGTGTAGACATCAAGATTTCTAAGTGCCAATATCCTTCTCTCTTCTTCTCTCCTCTCCTCTCCTCTCCTCTCCTCTCCTCTCCTCTCCTCTCCTCTCCTCTCCTCTCCTCTCCTCTCCTCTCCTCTCCTCTTCTCTCCTCTCCTCTCCTTTCCCCTCCCCTCTCCTCTCCCTCTTATCCTCTCTCTGCCTGTCTCATGGTTCACAAAACTCTAGCTTTAAAAAATTTAAATCCCAGAGGATCCACAAATCTGAAATATCCCAAAGGAGATACACCGCAGCTGCCTCCTGAGTACCCTGTTAGTGTTGGGCACGTTTACTGCTCTGAGTGGTAGACTCTAGAGAGTCATTAAGGATCTGTGGAGTTAGATTTATATTAGAGAGGTGATAATAGAAACCAGAAACACCCTGCTAACAGCATCTAAATCTGTTCTTTCACTCCCATCATCTGTTCTTATCCTTCTTGTTATCTTGTTATTCCTTAACTAAGGTAGCCTTCAGCCAAGCACTTCCCTAATTTATTTTTCTAGGCACATGTTTCCTGTTGGGAAACACAGACTCTGTAGGAATTTACCTACTTATGAAAACACATGTGCAAATTATTTTCCTTCGGAACTCTATGGAGGTTTCTACCTATTTTACTCTCTGTCTGTCTCTTTCTTTCTCTCATTTTGTGTTGTGTGTGTGTGTTGTGTGTGTGTGTGCTGTTTGTGTGCTAGTCTGCTATGATCTGTATGGTTATTGTTGTTAATTCACCATTCTTAGTCATGTAACAAAGCAAGTTATACAAAGTTGTTGACCATCTGCAACTTAGTACGACACAGAAGTAAGAAGAAAATGTCTTGAGGTTTTCCTTACTTTGTAGTTCAAGTTTAAGCTTTGTCTGGAAAACTGGCCCTGCAAGTATGTTGTGTCTGCTAATCAGGAGATTTGATTCTAATCATCTTTGTTTTCCATAAAAATTTTCTCAATACTGAACACTACTCCCATCAGACCACAAACTACATTTTTTATGTTCAACATTGTCATGGCTTTTCTATCCCCTCCCTTCTTCACAAATAGGTAGATGTTGCCAAGAGGAGGAGAGGAAGGTAAGAAAAAGACATCATCTATTTGAAATCTGTGCCAGAACGAAGCTCCCTCTCCCTGAACTGATCAGGTGTTTGAAGGTGTTCCTTGTAAGGTGAATTCCTTTGCCACTATTGCACTCAGGTGCCCAGAATAAGCTTGGGAATCACTTGGCTCCAAAATATGAACAAGTTTTTCATGGGATAGGAAAGAAATCCTGGCTAGGATGGAGTTGAAATCCTACCAAATGACTGCTTCAGCTCCAGCTGTATACACTCAGTGCATTTGCGCTAGGTAGGTAAACGTATACAGAGCAGTATGCTGAGACCACAGACCCATAAAGCTGCAGCTTTGTACTATTTTTAAAGTTATTTCAAATTTGTTCCTCTTGCATCCTTTGAGCAACATTTTACATTTCTCCATCCCTCATCTTTCTTCTTTTGCTTGTGGGTTGAGAATAATGTCTAACTTGTTGATAGATTATACTTGTTTTGTAAATTATAAGTCATGGACTGTAAAACCTCAGCACAGTAGTCTCTCTCAAGTTGTCTGTCTGTCATGGGCATTCCTGAGTTAATTCATGTATATCTGCTTCCTGAGGATGAATGAAGTGTGACCAAGTACTTTAAGGATCTGTTAGTTATGCTCAAGAACAGTGACCATGGGACTGAGCTTAAATTCCTCGTATGGTTTTCCTTCCAAAGCCTTATCGGAATGGGTTGTTTAGAATATACTGTGATTGATATATATAATTTATAAAAAGAGATCTGAACAAAAAATACCTAAAGGTTAATTTAAGCATAATGAAAGAATGATATAGCTGTACCTATCATGTTGTCTGCTTTTTATCTTAAAGTTGTATAAGGTAACCTTCGACTTTAAGTGTCCTCTGGTTACATCTTGTTCTGGAATGCATAAATAAAGACAAACATCTTTGCAATTATATTATTTAAATGAGATAGTACATCATTCCATTGTAGCTATTAAGAGCCCAAATTTCACTCCCTTGATGGGAGGGCTTCCTATTCTGATGTGTAGACTCAATCTGAATATGGGGAAAGATGAAGGAACAGCCATAATTAAGTCTTAATAATAGTATGTGAAACAGAACATTAATTTTCCTGTGGTCTAAGCAGCGGGTCTTCACCATGATTTATTTGTCTACCGTAGTAGTCTTGTATTCTGTCCATGTGCTAAGTGGACTTCCTAAGTACTCTCCTACCTTTAATAATAACAAGATGAAGCTTACCTTTTAGTCATAGTGACAGATGACATCTGCATTATATTTGTAACCTGTGTATAATAATCCAGTCAACTTGGTGTATAGCTGCATCGTGTTTTGATCACTGAACTTGTGAAAACACTTTAAAATCAGGAAGGGTTTGGAAAGGAATCCTAAGGTTTGTCATTCTCACTTTCCATTAACATAATTGAAAACCTAACCTGAAAATGCTCGCCATTTGGTACATCTTATATTTTGTGTGTTTTCTAAAATTAATAAAGAAATCAGGTAGAACTCAGGTGCTTATATTCAAAATGAACTCAAATAACTTTATTGGGACATATGGATTATATTTATCATTTAGCCAATTGCAACCAAGATGCTTATCTGTAAATTAGAGATAACCAAATGAAACTGAGTAGCAGAAAAATTGTATCAGGTTTCTTTCTGTCATGTACTGGAAGCATTCAATAATTCCACTCTTAAATTAATCATCTGTCTATGTACAGATAGTGTGTGGTTTAGAAACAAGAGTAAAAACGAATTATGGACAGGATTAAATTTGGTGTTGCTGATGGCATCTTGACACACTCAGCGGTCACTTGGGACTCACGATCTTCGGTTGAAGAGTTGCCTCATTAGATTGGTCTGTGGCTATGTTGGTGCAAGTATTTCCTGATTGTTGATGGAGGTAGAAGAGCACAGCCTACTATGGGAGGTACCATCTTTGAACACATAGACAAGGGTTGTATAAACAAGGTAGGCTGGGCCTTAGGTACCAAAGCAGTAAGCAGCATTCATTCATGGTTTGTGATTCGTTTCCTTCTCTTTGGTTCCCACCATGATTTCTGTTTAACTTCCCTGAATCAAGGGCTATAAGCTGCAAACTAATGCTAACAGGTTCCTCCCGGAAGTGTTACTGGCCACATTATTTATGGTAGCAACAGAATTACCTGCCAGTCACACAGCTTTCAAACACACTTGGAGTTATCTCAGTGAAACAGTCATCGAACTTGTGATTTGTGAATTGTGAATAATTACTTTGTTATACTTTGTGAATTGTGAATAAAATACACTGTATCCATGTATACATTGGCTGGGTTGGCCAGAGGTTTATATAATAGTTAACAAAACTTGATTTGTAAGCAATATCTTAGAAAACTCTAGGGGAGGGGGGCAGATCAAGAATCTATGATGTCTTGATGTCTACATTTCCTTCAAAATTATTTTAGTCAATAATTATCAAATTGATAGACAATATTCTGTGGCTGAAACAGTGTACTAGGTACTTTCTCCCAAGAAATAGGCTGTGATTTTCTCTGTCCTGCCCTCAGAAACTCAGAATACATACATGCAAAAATTTCCAGTCTGTTGATGACTAATCGCGCATCATTTAATAATCCTATAAAAATAATAATCCTATAAAAAATTCAAGACTATGTATGTGTATCTGTATATACTTTTAGACATGCAAATCACTGGGAATGCACACACACACACACACACACACACACACACACACACACACGAAAGATTGTTCCTAGGAATCTAAGAAGGTTAATGACAATTCCTCATAATTGTTCTGGCTGGATACACAGAGAGGAAGAAGAGAGGCTATCTTGTATTGAAAGTACTGAAGTCTGAACATTTTGTGATCCAGTACATTTTTCTTATTTTTGTCATGGGTGGACTGGTGATATTTGGCATGTCTCATATGAGCTCCTTTGTCCTTATAGTCTCTTCTGTTCAAGCACTAGGAACCTGAGATTGAGTTTATAGCTAACTACCTAGGAATTCATGTTTGCTGGTGATTAAGAGCATATAATAACCTGATGACAGGAAACTAGTGATGAAGAGGTGAACAGAACCAGGACATCATTTTAACCTGGCACATAAAATGATGAAAGGGAAAAGAAAAAAACCTAAAGGGTGTTCAAATAACTTATCATAATTTTAGAGTAGAGAAATATTATAACTCTTTTTCAGCAACTGCTAGTTTTGTCCCTAAGTTGCCAATTAGAACTTAAGCATCTCAGTTTCCCACATTGCAAAACTGGCTACCTCTTTCTTTATCTTTACAGTTGAGGAAAGCTATGATATCCAGTACAGACACTTAGACATTAGTCAAACAAAGAGAACTTTAATATCTCATTGTCTGTTCTGTAAAAACCAGTGATTTTCTGTGGTAATGGGAACATTCAACATAGTATTGAGGGTTTTGTCTTGTATCTACTGAGCATAAAAATATGGAAGGTTTCTGTCAAGTTTCTTATCAAAGTTCATGATAATACTTTCTTTTATATTTATAAAATATCAGTAAGATCATAATGAAGGTTTTACATGATTTTAAAGAACAATTTATATGATAAAGATACACTTTTATTTGAACTTTGGTGCAGGTTTATGGCAGATTCCTCTAGTTACCTAAATTGCCAGATTTTTGGAAGTTTTGGATGTTATTTAATAATAACAAACATAATTATCAATTAGGAGTCATGTAATAAGTACCAGACAATATGTTACAACTAGAAATTTCACTTTGACTCTCACTTATGGAACAGAAACAAAAATAGGACAATTGTGAAGATGTTTCAGCAATGGGAAGGTGAGTCTGAAAACAGATCAGAATCAATAAGTTTAAACTTATTTCTTGGTAACAAACTTCACAGTCCACTATCATACAATCTGATGATACTGGAAATATTTTAACTGAGATTGAAATATATTGATATCCTCTACCTACTTTGATGATATAACTTGCAGAGTTTTTTTATCATTCCTCAATCATATTCAACTGTGTCTTTAAGAAAGTGACCACTTCCAAGAAAGATTCAGGAAAAATTATGCTAATCCATCTAAAATATCTAGGTAAAGTGCTTTCTTAAATTCTTTTGATGTTATGTATAAACTCAGGATTATGTGAGGAATAATATCAATGCCTATAAGTTTAGACTTTAGATAACAATATCTTTTACACAGGGTAAGCATATATGAATATGATTTACCAAGACCTAATTTATATTATAGTTGAGATTGATACCATGCTCACCCCAGAGTTCCTAAAGGTATTTCAGAGGTTTGAGGATTTTTTCAAAGATTATTTTCATTATTCATTTTACTTTCTCCTCCTCCTCCTCTTTTCTGATTAGGATTTCCTCTGTATTCTGAGAACTATTTATCCAGTTTGTTTGGAGACACCAAACTCAAATCCTTGGTCATAATAGTATGTGGAGAGACCTAGTCAATTTTCATAATCAGTAGCTTTTGTACTTCTTGGATCTCATGATGGCTTCATAAACTTTCTACAACTGAAATTGATTCCAGTAACTTCCAGTAACTACTATATCTAGAGTTCCCAATACTGGTAGCCCTCTAACTTTCTTGTCCAAACAGTAATCAAATTCAGTTGTTAGCTTCTGTCACACAATTTCCTCATTCTAGATTCCATCATTATGTTTAGCAATACACTTTTTTCAGTGTAGTTTGTCATTCATTCTCTTACCAGCATTATTCTAATAAGGCCTAACAGCCTTTGTTCTATAATCTATATCTTTGTAGACTAAACTCCATGCTCTTCTCCTGATTGTAACTGATTGACCAGTGTGATCCTTCTCTTGTCTTCCTTCTTTTTTAAACTTGTACTCCTCTGGACATCTGGCTAGTTTCGACTTGAGCTCTGTAGCAGACACATGACACTGGTCAAACATATGTTTCATATACTGAGCCTCAGAACAACCTGCATCCTCTTAGACTCTTACCCATTTTTCTAGACACATAGGTGTGTTCTTTCTTCTCCTCAGGAACTTCTTGATTATCACATGCCCTTGCTCTTGTCATTGTTACAATGTATCTACCTTACCTGGCTGTACCCACTCAATTTAGATAAAAACCTCATCGTATCCCTTTTCTCATCTTTAAAACTTACCAAGACAATAACAATTTATTTTGGCAGAGCCTATGAACAAGTAAAAGTAAGGGAGCTGTGACTGGGTTGTAAGGTGAATAAAACAAACAAACAAACAAACAAATAAATAAATAAATAAATACAAGTGGAAAGAGCTAATACATGCCTTTGATTTGGCTTCTAATGTAGGCTACAATTTTAACAATACTTTGGTCATTAGAATTACTGTCACATATTTTTCTCCAGTGTTATATGTTTTCAATCTGCATTAGATATAAAATTTACTGTAATTTTTCTCTGCTTTAATAATGCCAAATATATATTTCTCAATCATCACTTCTTAAAATGCACTATCTGTACATTTCTACATGAGTTGATACAAACTAGCAATGGTGCCTTACCTTGTGCAATTTTCTGAGTGTATTTATGATTTCTGTTTGGCCTTTTGAAATAGTGATAGTAGCTGTCCTTGAGAATACCATTTTTAACATAGGCAAATGTAGTATAGTGTTATATTTTATTTCACTGCTACTAATATGCTTATTGCAGATTTTGTCAGGCACATTACACACAGGTATCACTCACAGATAGCATTGCTCTCCCAAATTAAGTTGTTCACTGTACAATATTCAAAGCTGGGTAAGGTTTGCCTTACCACTCTGGAAGGCCTACCATAAAGATTATGGATTTTGAGCCTGAGAAATGCCTATATACAAACTCTTGCAAAGAGAAACAGGGTGCAAGGGCAGAGGAGCTTCTTGCTATTAAGGTGCAGCTGCTTTTCACAGTATATCAAAGGAGGACTTTTGCTGAATCCAGTTGTTTTGACCTTATCCTTTGAAATAATGCCTTCTCCTTTCTCTGAAAAAAACAACAAAACAAAACAAAATACCAGAATAAACTAACTTAGGTGAAGGGTAATGCTAACGGGAAGAACAAACTGGGTTATATTTAAATTTTATTCTTCAAACTTTAGCAATGAATTTCTTGACTAATTGAAATATTAATATTTTGTTAAACCTTCATTGAAATAATTTCTTCTAGTTCTAGAGATCTTCTACTTAGAAATTAAGATTAGTAGTAATTTTCATAGTGGATAAAATTACATTGATAATGATTTTCACAGTGTTTAGAATACCTTACTTTTTCTTCCCAGCACGTTTTTTATCCCATGGACTTCTAAAACTTCACTACTGTCTAACAAGGTGATGCCCGAGGACTTCAGAATGGGCAGGTGCTAGGGAGGAGTTACTTGGAAGAGTCAGTGGTGAATATGGTGATTCCTTATTGCCAAACTACAAACTGCCAGAACCACATTGTATTCTTGAGAGTAGCTCATCTCTTCGAATCTCACCAATCTTGAGCAAGTAAGAATAAAAATGCAAAAGGAAAAATTAGTCAACAGATTATTTTTGTTTAAGTCATTATTAAAGAAGATATGGGCTTGCATCAGGGATGACAGGTTTACAATGGGAAGATCAACTGTCTTTGGAAAGTATGTGAATATGCTTTCATAATTATTGGCCTCATCTATTCCTCTCCATGTAGTCAGGCCTAAGCCAAGTTGATTGGGATCGTATTATGAATGCATATGCTCATGTGTTGGTTGTGTTGGTTACTAGATCATGAACCCACTGTAATTAAGAAATTTATTCTCCTAACAAAGAGTATGTGCTCTTGAATGATGGCTTGGTGATGATGGTGGAGATTTCGGTAATTAAGACAAAAGTTCTAAGAAAGCTTTGGGACCTTTGTAAGCATGAAGAAATTTTTCTCCTGATAGGTTTTTATTTGGTTTGCAGCCAGATCTCAGATGTGTAAAAATTTCACAATCTTTGGTTAAGAGGATAAAAAATGAGTGAAGGAGAGAGAGGGAGGATAAACTTGACCTGCTGTACTAATGCAATAGAGAGAATATTATTCGTTTAGTTGGCTAATCTCTAGAGAGACTCACTTCAACAAGAACCAGCATTGCAACATATCTTGAGGGGACTTGGGTGGGGTGCCTCTCAAAGTCAGAAGCCACCCAAAAAGAGTTAACATCTATGCAATGGTGTTCAGGAAGGCAAGAATAGAGTAATGAAGGCTTTCTCTGTATTGTTTGAATGTTGCCATGGCAATCGTTTCCAGCAGAAGTTGCATGTTTTCAATTCTCCAGAGCATCAAGCCGGCTTTCTCTCTCACCCAATCTCCATCCGTGCCTGTGAGCCTTCATTCAAGCCATTGCCTTCTTCCCTGTCCTCCATCCTCTCTCTTGTCCGCACTTCTCTCAACTCATCCCCCATTAGTAACAAAAGTATCTCTACCCCAAAGGGTCTCTTCTGGCAGAAATTAATTCAGGCATATAGTAATCTATCCATTTTCCTGTTTCCCCCTTCTGTTTACGCATTAAAGACCTAATTACACTGAAGCTGTGGATAGAAGCAGGGTTGGGCTTTCCCTTGTTGGTAGGACACAGAACATATTATAATGGTTGGTGTTGTGGTGATATGTTAATTGGATCGCTCCAGGCAAGTGCAGAGCAGCAGTCTCTGACAATTAGAAAGAACAATGGCTTTTCTATGAAGCAGCCCCTCTCTGAATCAGTGCAGGGATTAGCATGCATTGCAAGTCTCTAGAAGGTTCCTGTATACCCAGGAGAGAACTGCAGTTAGAAATGCATCCTGTCTCTTTAAGCAAGAATGCTGTTGCCTTTCACTTAGCTTATTTTCCTGGCATGAGACAAGAAGTGAGGGTAGATCTGGCTAGGTGAGCTGCAGAGCTAACCCTATCCTGTTGGAGACCTAAACCATAGGATATATTGTGAGGACATTAGCACGGTCTCTTTGCCTGCTTAATGCACGTGGCTGGTGAATTGTGAAATGGGTCTCATTAGAGCCTTTCATATCCTGGCATGTGCCAAAGTGCATTGCCGGCACAGCGCCATCACTTTGGGTCCAGCCCTGCTGTTCTTCACAGCAGCCAAGAAGGGACAGAGGCTCTGTCTGTATTAAAGGCTTCAGTCCCATCACTCTCTTCTACTGTTCATTGTAAGTCTCCTGTGGCCCTTTCAGCCCAGTCAGAGATGAAGCACATTCCCTAGGTGTTTATGGAAAAGAAATGTGAAAGATTCTAAGAATCACTGTAGAGTTTAAGACAGTCACTGGAGGCTGCTACCTACACAATGTTTTTCCCAGAATGCCTTTCGGATTGTACTTGTTTTGTTTTGTTTTTGTTTGTTTGTTTTTCTGCAAATTTTTCTAGATACTCACCTGAAAGAAAGGTTGGGTAGATGGTGCCAACTAAGCCAGCTACACTGTGTTAAGGATATTGGAATTAAACTATACCTCCAAGAATATAGCCCCATCTGTATTATCAGCTTCCATACATTAATATTGTATATCTCAGTTGCTTGGTGTTAATGAAGATATGATATGAACCTAAAAGGCCCATAATATAAAAGCATAAATAAATCTCTGAACCAAATTTGGACAAGCCTCATGTTACTGGTTTAGCACACTCTTCATCCTTCTTAACCTCCAATTTCTCAAGTATAATATGAGAATAACATACAAGTAATGAGGATATAACTGAAAATATGCTTTAAATGCATTTGTTAGAGTTCTTTTCTGCTTCTAAATATTTGTTAAAGGATATTTCTCCTACTGCCCCCTTTCTTCTTGGGGTTTGAGACAGGGTTTCATTATATAGTGCTGGGTGGCCTAGAACTTGGTATATAGCTGATTCTGGACTCTAAGTGGCAATGAGGTGATCTTCCTGCATCTGCTTCCCAAGTAGCAAGACTGTATGCATGATCACAATCCCTCTCAAATTATGTTTTCTTATAAAAGTACTGTAAAAAGACACCAGATATTTGTCTAAAAAAGAAAAAGGAGCACAAGAAAAGTGACTAGGTGGTTGTTTTTTAATGACAAAGGAAAACAGCATTAGAAATTACGTTTCCAAATTTAGGATAATATAATTCAAGATTTTTCATTTGTAACTTTGTAGTCTTGATAGAAAAGTTTATAGGATCAATAGCTTTGTTGCTTTCATTTTGAACATAGGAGTTTTATTCATACATACTAGACTTTTCTATGACACTGATGAACTGCATTTTTTTAAATTAGCAATTAGCTAGTCAGGAAATAAAAGAGGAAAAATATGAAGAACTGAAACAAAAATAGATGGAAAGTCCTACAGGCATATGAAACTCATGCATAGTCTGACCCAGCTGTTCACAACTCTGCAGGGACTTCAGTTCTTTTGGGTTAGACTTCACACATGCACCATTCTCATGTGGGGACACTTTTCAACCACTCATTAAAAGATCTGCATGTGTGTCTTCTCCACATTCACAGACATCTTGAGGTCTGTATTCACTGTTCTAGCACAGCCCGCTTGCAGTAATTATTTAATCACAAACAGGGATTTCTGCCCCATTGTTGGTCATTCAGTTCTATTTCACTGCCAGTAACCCCATGGTATGACTTGCCATATTCTGCCGGGCTGCTCTGGACTCCCATTGGCCAGCCATCGTCTTCAGGATTTCATGACTCACCTCCTCTATGGCTTCATCTCCTCTCTCCTACTTTTTTTCGTGGTCCTCCTCAGAGCCACATCTTTATCCAACTAATAGTTTTAAATTAATGAGCAAGGTCACATAGCATCACTTGCTGTATAATAGGATTCTCTTATCCTTGACTCAAAAATAGGCAGCATTTAGCATTGCAACACATAGCAACAGCCCAAGATTCAACAATTCCTCTTTAGTTCAAATAAAAAGGCTGTTTCCTTTGTAATACTATTCCGCATTATCCCTGGGATGCTCTTAAATTCAATTGAGTTAACTTCCAGGCTGAATATGGCAAGTTATATTTTGGGGTTATTGGCACAGAAATAGATATAATAGCATAAAGGGTAGATATCTGCAAAAGTCTAATGCATAAGACTTATCATAAATATAAAATTTTGTGTCTTTTATCTGGGAACTGAATGATCAAAGTTGGGGTAGAATCCCCAATTGATATCAAATAATTCCTACAGCACTGGCCCACTCATAGACTAGTGATGGCTTGAAAGTAATAGAATTAAAAGTCATGAACATTCCTGTCTTAAAACTAAGGACTAATAACAGCTGCAAGAGAGTAATACAGGAAATTTTAAAAATCTCATTTTGTATACTGGAGAGAAAAACGATCATTTATATCTACGTTATACCCTCCAGTTCAGAAGGGGATTATACACTGGGACTTCATGCTCTAATTAACCCATACTCTACCTTACTATAAGTGTTAGTTATGTTGGTACTTATCTAAGATGGTATATCTTACATAGGTATTGAGATTTACTAACTATCTTAAGAACTGAAAATCATCAGTGTCCATCAGTTTTGAAGAACTGCTGCATCTACATTGGTATTTTCTTTGCACTGTTCTTCCCATCCTTAGGAACAGATATGTATTGGGGAGTGGGGAGAAAATGCCAGATTATTTGGAAAATGAGGAAATTAAAGTAAGTACAAAAGATCCCTGGAGATGTCCTTTAATCTCAAATACCCACACTCCTGGTCACCTGCATTGCCCATGCTTCTCTCGGCTTCTATTTAATGTAATTTGCCAGTACATAGAGTTGTGACACTCACCTGTCCTCTAGCTGATAGCTCCATTTTTCTTTACCCAGGCTTGATATTCCAAATAACATGACACAGTCTCCTTTGCAGTTTCCTCATCACTGACTGAGAAGAGGGAACTGTACTTACATTCAAATATCTGTTTAGCAGTTCCTCTGAAAGCAAGAGGTTGCTTATCAAGTCCAAAGACAGCAGCATTACTTTTTGTAGTCTTACACTGTTTAAAGAAAAAAAAAGGATTACTTTTTGCAGTTGAATTCCATACTAAGAACTATGGTGCGATGATATGCTTAGAATTGGTCATCAAGCAAACTTTGCTCATTTCCTCAAAAGGTTCTCACACAGACAAAAAAAAAAATACGAGGTAGATTATTTCCATTATTGTAGAACAATAAAGATTGCCATTTTTCCACCCATCTTAAAGTTGCCATGCCAATGGATTATTATACATGTTTTAAGTCAGTTTGTCTTTAGAACAGCAGCAATAATGCTAAAAAGAAAATCAATATTATATGCAAATTATTAATTGATATTGAAGTACATTCTACATGCTTTGTCTTCTAAAAACATTGAGTCTACAAACAATGAAGATCATAGTTTTCAAAGGACAGGAAAGGGTAGTTTAGGTAAGCTCAGTCATGTATTCATATTATAGAGCCAATAAATGTCAAAAATGACTGCTTGCATTCAGTCAACCCTGATGATTTTTCTGCTAGCTAAATATCCTGTAACTTGGGACCTGGAGAGATGTCTTGAGATTAAGAGCACTGGGTGCTTATGTAGAGAACCTGGGTCCAATCCCCAGGCCCAACATAGCAGCTCACACCCATCTCTAACTCAAATCCTATGGAATCAACACCCTCTTGTGGCTTAGAGTGTATCAGTCACCCCTGTAATACAGAGATAATCACATCAGGAAGCAGACACACTTAATAATTAAATAGATTTTTAAAAATACATTGCTATTTGATTTCTCCAAGCTTAAAGCAAGATACCAAAAAACTGATAACCCTTTATATTTTCCTGTTTTGCTTTTAATATTTATTATCATATTTTATTTTAAGGACATTTTGAGCTTTGACAGTTTGTTACAGTGCTTTGCAGTATCTGGTTTCTCAACAGCTCTGGATATTTAGAAGTAATGATTATGCTACACTGCTTTAAACATACTGACCACTGAGGAAGAGATGACCACACCTGAAACCCAAGAGTCTTGTTGGAAACCCAATTATTTGTCTTGCCCTAGTAAGAGTGAATAAAACTCTATATTCTTATGATTCCTGACAACTAAGTTTCTAAAATCTGCACAGATATTAATTAGTAATAATTTATATCCATTCTCTCTTTCATGAAGCTAAAAGGGTTCTGTGAGCTCCTCCCCTGAGGACCTATGGGCAGTTGATTGTTTTTGTGGAAGGTAGATAGTTTTATTTAAGGATGTGTAGGTCTACTAGTCTCCAGTGGATGGCTGCATACCCAGGAGTATATGGACAGCAAAAGCAAAGTACAGAATTATTAAATTAAATTATTAAATTAATTTTTAAATTAAATAAAAGACATAAAGTTAAAAGGGTAAGGAGTGACAGGATCTGTGAGAAGTTAAAGTGAATGTGATTAAAATACATTGCATTTTTATCTAGTTTAATCATTTTATTTTAGGCACACGAGTGTTTCCTTCCATATGGGTGGATTGTGTGAATGTGCATGGATGTGTGCATATGCATGTGCATGTGTGGTTTGTGTTTGTGTGTGAACCATGTGTGTATGTGCTGCCTGCAAAGATTAAAAGAGGGTGTCAGATCCTTTAGACCTGGAGTAACAGATAGTGGTGAGCCACTATATAGGTGCTGAAAATTGAACCCAGGCTCTCTGTCACAGCAATCCCTTATAAACACAGAGATAACAATACAGCCTAATGAAATTATTGAACAATAAAATATTTTAAGCACTCTAAAAAATGTGATGACAATGCTAGTCACAAACCTAGTAGTACAAACATATCTCAAGTACTTCTTGTCTCAGTTGATCAGTGTACACCCTCCTGTGTGAAAAGAAATAGGATATATTCTTCTACAGGTCTTAGGGAATTGTAGCCTTTTCCCATTTGGATGGTACATGAGAGAGGCAGGAAAGGACCAGGTTACTGTTTTTACAAAGACAACACTAAATGAAGTTACCATTCTCTGCTACCTAGACACTGAACCAGAGAGAAGCAATGCTTTCAATCAGCCCAGACGCCTCTAGGGTATTACTCTCTATTTTGCCTATGATGCAGACACTGCAACAGCAGGGGAGACAGGCTCTGCATGGCAGGACTGCAGGATCTAAGGACACAAACACTTGCGCGCGCGCGCGTGCACACACACACACACACACACACACACACACACACACACACACACACACAGCCTGGTTCCCCATGCCTTTATCTCAGTGTCCTAAATTCCCCATGTCTTCTGAAGACATATGCCACTTCATCTTCCTCTGCTATTCAAAATTCAAGAGAAAAGACTGCACATTGAGGCCATAGGCTATGGATTTAGGTCATGGAGTGACAGTACGCAATTATTCTCATTCCCTACTATATATCTGACCCAAAAAGCCTTTCTGCAAAGGATATAAAGTGACAGTAATATCAGTTTGGCTTTTGATCCCCAATTCTAAAGGTTTTAAAAACAGATGGGAGAGGCTTACAGTGGCTGCTCACTATTCTATGCTATCTGAAACATTGCTTCCTGTCCCTTCAGGCAGGCAAACCAGAATCGAATCTTGCTTCCTGTTGGCTGTAGAATATGCCCCTTTCCTATCCTGATTTGAGCATTTAGCACTTATCAGGCCCAGATAACTATAATCACCCCTTGATTTGCCCTTCTCCTCCCAGTTATTTATCTTCCAAAAGCACTGCTTTTGTGCTGAGCTCCTACCAGCTAACCCTCACTTGTGAAATAGATTCCAGACCCTGTAACCTGGCGTTCTTCCAAAAACCTTTGTATCTCAGCTCTTCTTCCTTCAAACAATCTAGTAAGTATTCTTGGCTGGGCTCTAATGCCTATGTCCTGATTTGTGTGTTCTGTTCTTCTGCAGGTCCATTATTTGTGTCCCTTCATGAAATATGTGAGCTTTCTGAGCCCAGTCCTTGGGCCTAATTCCTTGGCACTCACTGTCATTCAGTCATATATAATTATGAATATAATTGCATGTATAATATCTATCCATATGATGTATATGTCTTATCTGCTTCACAACAGAAGAATAAATTCTTCTCTGCTTGTAACTACTATTCTTAAAAGTGTTCTAATGGACCAGAGAGCTGGCTCAGTTAAGAGCCCTAACTGCCCTTATACTAGACCCTAGTTCCTTTCCCATTACCTATATGGTGATTCCTCGCCCTCTAAATCTCTAGTTCTTGGGGATCTAGTGGCCTATTCAGAACTCTGTAAGCACCAGGCACACCAAACTGTATATATATATATATATATATATATATATACTGGCAAAATATTCATATTGGCAATATACTATAAATAAATCTGGAAAAAAATGAAAATTAAACTGCAAACATTCTTTGGGCTTTTATTAGGTTCTCTTTAATTTTTTTTTAAAGAGAATCTAATTGGACCCATGCAACTTTATTTTCTGTGGGGTAACCACAGAGGAGTGTATCACCTCTGAACTAAAAATCAGCTCTGTGAAGAAGTTTACTTAGATCCTGTTTATAAAGGAGCCATCAAACATCAGAAATTCAAACAGCAGTAGCAGCAGCACTGCAATATTCTGAGGTCATTTACCAAGCTGGAATCTAATGCGTACTAGTCAGAAGAATGTGTTCTGGTGGATCTGATGAGTTGTATTTTTTAGAAGTTGACAACTTTTGTTAGTCTGAAATTATGGCCGTGCTTACCAAAATAATTTCTCGCTCATGCAAGTTGATTCTTCCTTTAATTGTTTGTTTTGTTAGTGTTCTAAGATGAAGATAGAGCTGTAAGTCTTAATGTTCGCAAAATTCTGCCTGGGTATATTATTCTGATATAGCACAATGGTTCTTAATAAAACTCACTATCCCCCCTCCCTCCGCCCACCATGAGATGAAACATAGTAACAAACAGAAGAAAGAAACTCAGAATCTCTTCTGTTTCCCATGATGTCAAACAGATTAAAAGACTGGCCTTTCTCCCAATTCTATTGAGTAATTTTTGTCAGTAAATAGTACATAATACTTTAAATTTTCCACCAAATGTTATTAGCTGGCCAAATAAATACCAGAAGCTGATGACAACAGGAGCCTTGTCTAACACTCGCTTCCTTGTTGAAAATGTTGAGCATGTAGTTGTGATTAAAACAAGAAGTGTGAGCTTATTTCTCCCAAGCTTCCTTAGTAGCCTGGCTGTGGCTGCCATTTCCTGCTGC
>NC_067476.1:82842552-82845545 GCF_947179515.1 Apodemus sylvaticus
TATGCTTTCTCCTGGCTGCAGGTTTGCATAAGGCCAGACATTTGAGAGAACTTAGTTCATTATCCTGTGCTTTCAGGGACTCCAGCTTATGGAGAATTGGCAACTGTCATAAGGATTCAAATACACACCCTCTTATATGTTAGTATGAATGGTGTGCTGAGATTTTTTGTTTGTTTGTTTCCTGCTCTGGGGATCAAAGAGGCCCTTGTATATACTATACAAACGCTCTACTTTTGAACTATGTCTATGACCTCATCTGCAATTTTAAAAGAGCATCTTGTATATTCCACATAGGATTGTTTGTAAAAGAGAAACAAAACATTTTTAAGTTGAAAAACCAACAAACGGCAGGTGTATCTTTGACTCTTGGCCATATCCTGAACCTCCTTTCCCTCTGTAGGGTTGCCTTGGCTAGCTTCTGTGTGAGGGCTTTTGACTTGTCTGTTTGTAGTTTACTTTGTTATCCTTGGTTGTTGTCTCTTGGAAGCCCATTTTATTCTGAAAGGAGATGGGTGAGTGGAAGGGGGAAAGGAACTGGAGGGAGTCGAGGAAGGGGAAACTAAAGTCAGGGTGAACTATATGAGAGAAGAATCTATTTTCAATTAAAAAAGGAAGAAAGAATTGTAAGAGAGAACAGAGTTCAATAAATAGAGGGAATCATAAAACTATTTTTTTTTTGGTTTTTTTGGATTTGGGTTTTTTGACACAGGGTTTCTCTGTATAGCGCTGGCTGTCCTGGAACTCACTCTGTAGACCAGGCTGGCCTCAAACTCAGAAATCTGCCTGCCTCTGCCTCCCAGAGTGCTGGGATTACAGGCAAACTGTTTTTTTTTTTTAAAAAAAGAGAGAAACCAACTGTTATAAAAATGAATAGAAATCTCTACTAACCTAAACCAATAAAGTATTCTGAAAATGCTCCCTGTATTCACACTTGATAGTTCTATAATTATCTTACTGAATTTTCAAAGAACTATACTTCATCTTCTCATGTTCACATTTCCAACAAATATTAGTGTTATAATAATAAATGAAAGAACTTAATGAAGCCATATAGCTAACAAGTGGCATAGACAAAATCAAAATCAAAGCAACAGCTAGAAATGCTTTATGAAGTATAATTCAGAAGAGAAAAAGAACTGAATCAGTGTAGAGGTTGAGGTAAGAAAAATGGCCTCAGTTGCCCTTTCCCCTTTCCCTTATGTACTGAGAAGGTTGTATGGTGTGGCAATATCGGCATGCACATGAAGACAACTTAAAACCTGATAATATTTATGAGTTCCCTCAGACAACCTGCTCATCGAGGAGGAATAACTGCTAGACTCAGGCTGTGAATTAGCAAGAGGTACAAAACCTGCTGGGAAGAAACGCCTATCTTGCCATTTCTATCTTCCTTATGGCTATGTCCTCATTTGAAAAGAAAGAATGAGGCATCACATAAAAATTCTTCCACACATGCAGGAGATCTATAAGCCAAAGGAACATTTCTATTATTATGTAAAAATATGACAGGTGAAAATTATTCTAGCAAATATCAATGTAAGAGAATGCCAAGCACTCATAATTAGAATGACTTATATTTTACATCTTGTATACAGTGAATATCCTCACACTCTTCACAGAATTGAGAGCTATAAAAAGGAACAGGTGGCATAAATAAGATAAATGCATTGGACTCATTTCAATAAACAAATGTAAACCCTTTAACAGCAATATGTGTATCTCACGGGCTATATAGGAATATGTATTGTGTATACTCTGTAGAGATGTGGTCTTTGGAGTCTCCACATTTTTAAAATTGTATTGTATTTAGCCTTAAGACCCTCATCCTAGTTGCCTGGAGGTCAATCTTCCACCAGCAGCCTTCAGATGAAGATGTAGAACTCTCAACTCCTCCTGCACCATATCTGCCTGGATGTTGCCATGTTTCTGCCTTGATGACAATGGACTGAACCTCTGAGCCTGTAAGCCAGCCCCAGTTAAATATTGTATTTTATAAAACTTGCATTGGTCATGGTGTCTGTTCACAGCAGTAAAACCCTAACTAAGACAGGCTCTTAACTGTCTTCCCGCCTTATAATAAATAAATTAACAAATTATGTTCATGTGCTATAAGCACCAATGATGGCTTTGAAAAATAGTTTGTTAAGGCATGAAGACACTTGTAGTGTTCATATTGGTTTGCTTTGAAATCAGACAAAACTAGACAAGGAGGAAGAAATTGTTGCTTTTCTTCCCCCTTCGCTGATGAACGTTTAAGGGATATTAAAGCCTTGAATACTTCATCAGTCTTTAGGTCAAAATAATGTGCTGACTTGCTATTTCATTTCCAAGCTGTGGAACTTTATTAACAACTCCAACCCCAGTAGCAAGGGCATCTATATGACTGACACCCTTAGTAATAAAAACATTGCCCTTTCAGACTTGTCAACTCTTCTTGCTAAAGGCAGCTTGAGGAGATCCCTTGACAATGATTCATGGCTCGAAGCTCAGAACCATCTGCTCTCTTGGAGAGTCTCTCAGCCAAGGTGAAGGGGGTGGAGTGCAGCTGTATTCTTTTCCCCTCTAAACTCTATCCAATGCATTCAAACAAACCACAAATTCCCTGGCATCCCTTTGAATGTGGCACACATCAACTCCATATGTTCTTGTTTCAGGAGGCTATTTCTACAACACCATCTCATTGGATGCTGTTTCTTTTCTCACTTCACTATGTGAAGTGCCAATTTTCTTCACTCTATAAACTTCCTAATATCCGTCTATCCCTCACAGTTCAAAGTTATTTGTCCATCTCTATTTTATTGGAAAGCACTTCTAATATTGAATGAAACTTCAAGGTTTGGCTGAATTTCACGAAGTTAAATTGCATATTGTATATTTAAGGATATAAAACTACCATAATGTAGCTGTTCATCCTTAAAGTGACAGAGCTAATTAGTCATATAACTAGGACTTAAGTACTTGTCTCCTAACATTATTCTCCGCATGCACCTCCC